>NC_039249.1:24042048-24229548 GCF_003368295.1 Carassius auratus | reverse complement strand
GTGACAAGAACATGAAATAAGAGTACTCCTGCACATGCATAGGACCGATCCTTTCATTCTCACACGCCCCATGCCAACACAGGTGCCACTGTCAACGTGCCAAGACACTGGATAATTGGCAATTGAAAATCAGGCATGATAAAGAAGGGAAAATTACAGAACACAAAAGAAAAAAAGGACAGAGAAATATGTGTAAACCCCCCAAAATCACTGATAATTTGTCTTTTATCAACTTCAATAAGAATTTAATGTCTTTGGCAGTGGTGGCTCATAAGAGAATGACGGTGGAAATGGTGTTGCGGATCTGTGGAGAATAATTGGCTTTTAGCTGTGGAGACAGATAGAGGGGGGAACGGGTGGGGTGAGGGGGGAGAGAAATACAGAGCTTGGCTCCTGTACAGCTGTGGCGGTGAGCCTGCAATGTGCTTGTGCTGATGACAGGGAGAAATAATTATGAACGGAAGAGCCAAGAATCAAATTTGTAAATACTGATTTTCGTGTGTGCGTGAGAGAGAGTGAGAGAGTCAACTATAGTATTATCGGTGTGTGCTTATTTCTTTCAGTCTCCCCATAAATCCCATTTTCTGAATCATCTCATTGTACCAGCAATCCTAATTTTTCCCTTAATTTGATGCCTTTTGCATGGACATGAATATAATTGATAGTTATGTGACATATTATCAAGGCGGTGCATCATTAATTAAAACTCTCCCATGTCCTTTGTTATGTCAGTATTTTATCTTGATTAATTCCAGACTAAATTAACCAGAGGCTCCAGGACAGGCTACTGATCTTTGGGAAGCTCAAAGTCACTCTTTTTAAAAGTATTATAATAGTTGTATTATTCATGTGTGGTATGTTTTATGAGCAAAATGTATATAAATATTATTATTGACAGTGTACTGTATATTACAAAACCAGTGTTTTTCTTTCTATCTCTGTCTGTCTATCTGTAAACCACATACATGCAAACCAAAAGACATTCCTTGTTCATTCAAAAATAATGATCTGTCATCAGAGCAAAAAAAAAACAAAAAACACACATATATATATATATATATTCATTATATGAAAAGAATCAAACCATGACAGCCTGTATATCAGTTGAATTCTATAGTAATGTGGTAGGTTGCGATATTGCTTGCCAAATACTAAGTAAGACTAAGTATGTCACAATGTCTGGGGGCTACATGTTAAATAGTGCTGCTAGAATCCCTACAGAAGAGGATGGCTGTCAAACAAGATTTCAGTAAATAACAAGTTACATTTTAGTCTGTTCCTCACACAAAGCTATCATGTGTGGTTTGCTTCTCTGGTTGCTTGCATGCAGGGAGGTCCAGTTAAATATTTACAATAGCTGAATGTGAGTGTACTACCAAGAGCTTTCTGTCTGTCCCCAGAACTCCTGGCATATGCTGCTGTTGGCACTCAACCACAACCACCCACCACTTCCTTTGTGTGAGTTTTCCTGAACCTCTCTGACCCACAACCTCAAGTGTTTCACCAGCTACATTGAAAAATGCCCCCTCTCCTGGCTGAATTCCCAAACTGAGCTCTCTCTGTCACAAACATTCTGTTGGCATTCCCAGCAGTAGAATCTATGTGAATGTCAGCAACAAACCAAGACTTATCACCAACAGGGATGCTTTTAGGAACTTTCTGTCCCACATAGGCTCTGAGGTGAGACTTTTCTGACATTAAATATTCAGATGATGAAGTTTGTGAAGAAAATGAAACAGTAAGGGAAACATCCATATATATATAACATTAAATATGATCCAAAGAATTAGCTATTTCCATCCAAAAAAAGAAAGAAAAGAAAACAGTGTTTGAGGGGAGTACTGTGCACACATTCATAACATTTATTAAACAGTGATTTTAACAGTAAAATACTGTAAAATGCTACAGTAAAAACCTATTCGTTTGTTAATGGTAAGTTCCCTTACTGTGCTTTGAAAATATGTATTTGACATTACATGTAAATTTACAGTAGCACATTGTTTTTGCTAATGAAAAAGAATGCATAACTTACAGTGAATAGCCGTAAACTGATATTACCAGAATTTCCAGCATTATTTTATTTTTTAAATAACTTTTTTTGTTGTTGTTGTTGTTGTTGTTGTTGTTTTTGTACAGTATGTTACATATAATTTTTTTAAGTTAATGTTTATTGCATTATTTCAATTTCATATGTGTTACCATGATGGTCTTTAGTTTTGTATGAACGACACTGTGCACCCTCTATTTAGTATTTAAATGATACTTGTAATGAGCTTTGGTTCAACTTGTGAATTGTGACTTTTTCATCACCACCTGCATTTGGTTATCAGTGTATTACAAAGTAAAAAAAAAAAAAAAAAAAAAAAAAGATTTCTGTACTTTTATAGGTTGGTATATTAGCATTATATCAGTTCATGAAACTGAAGTATTTGATTGTACATTTAAGTTTAATCTGTAAAACCTATAATGTTGTTACCGTACCACAGCTGCCAGTTGTTTATCATACATTTTAAGGATTTTATTGTTGTGGGTTTATTTATTTATTTATTTATTTATTTATTTTTACAGTGTGGACTACTGATTCTGCTGAGATTCTGAAGTATGAATTTGATGGCCACTTTACTCTCTCATGAGGCCATAGGAGAGGATTTGTGAATGGCAGTGAAACAACGCGACTGAGGCTGGAAGATTACATGATTTTGTATGCAGCCAAGGTCACATAGTAATATTGCACTTCATTCAAGGCTAGATGGTCCTTTTTAATATCTCAGACTTCTGACAATAAAATTGTTCCATTGCACTATGCTGAAGATGACAAAAATGGCAATGTTAGCGTTAGCTTTGCAGGTGTTTGATTGTCAACAAAGACGTCCCGTAGTAGCTAAATTGCAGAGGATAAACGATGCTATGCAATGCTCAAATTTGTTCTGCAGGTGTACAATTATGAACAATAGGGAGATTTACCATCTTTAACACACCTGTCTCTGTAAATGTTTGCTGAACAGGCTTTATTAGCATGTAAGGTAGGAATGTTGACTTACTGGGGATTTTTTTTGTATTATTATTATTATTATTATTATATATTTTTTTCATTAAATATGTGCATCTCTCTTTTGGTGTTTACAATAATCTGGGAATAAGCAGATGGAAGTTGTTAGACAAACTTGAAAAATAATTGGAATAATAGTTGGTGGGGAGAGGGGGTTGTTCAGGTAAGTTCATGGTAATACTTGGCTAACAGGCAATTTGGCTGTGTGACACAAAGGCTCAAAATCTCAGGCAATATTATTAGAAAATCATGCATTTCACATTTTATGGTTTATGGCAAGTAAATGGTGATGTAATCAAATGTCAAAGAGATGCCTAAATCAGGGTGACTATGATACTTACCAAGTTATGTCAGGCCAAAGTGTTACCGAACCTAATTTCTTCCTCTTTGGTGCTGGAACTGTGGACCTTTGTTTTTGTTTTTGTTTGTTTTTTTGCCATTATTTTGAAAAATGCCAATAAAACTCAAATATTATCTAGATACATTTTTATGGCTCGGTCAAAAAAAATAAATAAATACATACATAAATAAATCATCTAGAACCAATGCTGGTTTAATATAATAATATAATATAATATAATATAAATATAATAATAGTTATCATTATTATATATATATATATATATATATATATATATATATATATATATATATATATATATATTTAATCAACAAATCTTTTGTCTGTTTGGACTGGACTGATTTATTATTATTATTTCTATAGTGATAGGAGATGGCTTAATTTGAAAGCTTTCTACTGCATCTATTTGTTTATATGTGTTTCTATGCATTTATGTTTCAGTGCCTATGCATTGCCTTTGAAGAACATTTAGTTATCTGTGAATTTCATTGATTATAGCTACAAGGCTGAATTATGCTATGCATAACCAAGACCATGGCCTATCCATCAAAACATCTCACTGTCTCCTTAAGCAAAAAATAAAAAAATAAAAAATAACACGTGAAGGGTCTTTAGAAAGATTGAGTGCAAGCTGGAAAAAATAGTTATAATCATTTATCCATTGAATAAGCACCAAGTAGCATATTAATCATTTCTCAGATTCATCCTCTTTTTACTGAATTAAAACAAACCCATTAATGAGGATTAACCGCTATGAATGGGAATATTTGGGAGCATTCCCAAACCGCTCAAGTTCTCCCCCTCCTTCTCTCGAGTGGGATCACTAAAGAAACAGCGGCTGAGCTTCTGAAGAGAAGCAAATAAAATGACAGGGACTCACATTTAACTTCAAATGTGTGCCATTCTCATTTCTGTGTTCCAGTCGTAATAATCTCCAAGGCCTCTCGTTTGATCTTCTTGTCTCGCTATCCTGCCTCCGTTATTTCTAGTTCTACCAATTTTCTTAAGGCTTTGTTTAGCACAAGGGTGGAACGTCATATTATTAACTAATAATTAGCTGTCAGGATCCAGCAACTGCGACCATGGACGAATGAGTGCTGGTGTATGATGGGTAACAGACTCCAGCAGTCATCCTTCCAGCCCAAGTTCATCTTTCTGTTCCTACATTTTACAAAAAGACTAATTACAGCCTAGAGGACAATCTTTCCCAGAACATGACCTCGTTGCTTTAACCTCCAGGGGAGTGGATGAGAAAGAGGGAAGAAAACGGAAGAAGGAAAAAGGAAATGAGAGTTGTGATGATGTTATTCTCGCTGAGGAGTAGCCTAATTGTCATGACTCATAAGCTGCGCTCTGGTAAGGCAGTGTCAACCGTGATAAGACGTGAGTCAGTCGATGTCCTCTTTGCTGAGGACATCAACTGGACATCATTCGGAAAGCCAACAATTTTGTTATAAAATACAATTTTTTAGAACAGACATTAATGAACACATCATTACATACACTGTAAAAGAAACAAAATATTAATTAAATAATGAAAAACCCAGAGCTTACAGCACAGATCCACTAAAACACTTGTCCACAAACTGTCTCTGTCCTGTTATAATGCTGTGTCAGTTTCAGCTATGGGTCCTGGCCCTGCGGTGGTCTCGTTCATACACTTTTCAAAACAGTACTCTTAATCATATCGCTGCACAGACGTGTTTGCAGCACTGCTGGTCTGAGAGCGGCAGGTCTCTGAAGCAGCTGCGTGACTTCATCAGTGGGACACATGCAGCTACAAACAACGGGAACAGGCAAACTGTTATTTGTCCTGGAGTAGATTAGGGGAGAATGGCAGACGCGTGACCTTAAAATAATTCTTTACCCACAAATTAAAATTATGTCATTAACTCACCCTAATGTTGTGCCACGAAAATAAATAAATAACTATTGAAGCAGCTGTTTTTATACGATAAGTTAAAAGTGACTATGATAAGTTATAAAATAAATAAATAAAAAGTGTAATGTTGAAGCAGCAATTTTTATATGATGAAAAGTTCAAAATGACCACTGATGTCGGTCTAAAACAGGCAAAAAGTAAAACTAAATGAAAAGGCTATATACCTATATAGGCTATATGCAGTTGCTTTGTTTGCAGAACTGATATAATTTGTATGTATTAATGTTAAGACCGTGATTTAACATCATACCATATGTGAATTGACAACTCTCAATCTGCAGTTGAAGGCAATATTATCATTGAAAAATTTAATTTTGAACTGATTTTGCACTCAAATCTATAGACCAAGTAATACGGATTCATTCATTATTAATTAATTTATTCTCATTTATTCATTTGCAATACTTTTAGAAGTTTGAGAGATGTGGTTACTATGAACTGTAAAAGAGCTGGTTAAAAAAAAAAGTTTTGGAACACCTATAGGGTAAAAAATCAATAACGTCAACTATGAATAAGTCATGCTTTGTAAAAAGTGCCCTAACTTTAGTATTAGAGCGGTATATCAGAAAATGCATGACACTTAGTGTCAGTCAGCCGTCTATGGTTTGAGTTCTTCATAGCCATTTGCATATAACTGCAAGTCTGCAATAAAATGCATCTGTGTTGAATGGCTGAGGGAATGTCAAGCTGTGTGATTCAGGCATGTGCCACAAGCACACATGTCTTATGAAGTGCCGGTGAATATTAAAGTAACCTTCCAGTCAGTGGTGCACCACATGAGTGAAAACAATCATAGAAAGAAAAAGAGAGACAAAAAACAGAGCGTGCGAGAGACAGGAAGACAGAGGAGTAAAGACATCTCTCATTTTCTCCCTGCCCTCCTTTCCCATGAGCACTTTGGTGCAGAAATGCCAAATGATCACGCTCCTGTGAACACCATCTGCCAGCATGTACTCTTAAAGATTCTCTCTCCTCAGCTCACTCACACTCGCTTCTTCCATTTGTCTTGTTTCCTCTCAATCTCGTCCTCTTTGTTACAGTTTTTAAACCATCTGTGCTTTTTCCTGTTTGTCTCTCAGTTACAAATACTACATTTCGACCCAGCTCTCCCTTATTAAATAATGTATCGCCTTGGTTTGAGTGCATGTATTTTAGACTCATCTAACAGCATACTGGAAATAGCACACTTCATCTCTTATTTTTATTTCTGAAAATAACATATACACACAATAGTCTTTGTTCCAGATACGTGACAAATCTGTGAGCAGCAACAATTTTCATATTTCACGGACTAGGAGGCACCCAGGGAATTTTCTGTAACTCCCCCGATAGACGCTAACAACAAACATACTGCCGCATCTGAGACCGTCCTCAATATTCATTGAACCTCATGGTTTTGTGTAATAATGAGTATTTGCGGAAGTACACTTGCCTGAGCTTTTTTATGGCTTCAGCGTTCAACTTCATTTTGGCTGCGGATGCTGTGCCGGAACTTGTTAATCTGGTTTCTGCATAGAGCATCTCCCATCCAGGCTTGGCATCACGCATTGCTGGCCCAAATACACTGGCTCAGTAATTATAGAGCAGTTTTCTCCTGCAGTAACTGCTGTTGTATTAGAGTCCAGACACGGAGAGTTTGTGCACATGACAAAAGAGCCACATACAAAAGGGTCTGAAAGTTGATGAGGGTGATTGAAATAAAAGAAGCTGGAAATTAGTGATTCATTAAATTAGAAACACGACTACAGTAATGCAACTAGGATGTCACAAAGTTCTAAAAGTATTTAAATAAATTAAACAAAAATAATAATAATTTGATTGTACACACTGGCTAATGGTAAATAATTATAAGCCTATTTTTCAGTAAGAAGATTATGAAAGAAACACATTAACTTAATTAATTCCTAACTTTATCTGAGGGGCTGTGCCTCAGCAGTTCAATTCAATTCAATTCAATTTATTTGCATAGCGCTTTTTACTATACAAATCATTGCAAAGCAACTTTACAGAAAATTACGTTTCTACAATATTTAGTAGTAGCTTATATGTGGTGACTATAAGTGTACATATGGCAGAAATGTATGGAAAACCCCATTAAATGTACAGTAATCAAATGCAATGCAATGCACACTATTAACAGCAATTATTATATGATGCAATTAAACTTATAGCAAAATTCGGTAGTTCTGTGCAAGTCATGTGACCAGTATCATCACATAGGATGTCAAATGATGATTAGGTAATTTTGACTTCTTGGAGTCCAAGCCTGTTGTCTACTTTTACATCTCAGAATCTGTCATTCCCAGTCACAAAGCATGTGTTGCTGATCGCCAGCAAACATTGAGTTTGTCAGAGAATTGTGTTTGTGTGTTCTAAACCACAGATAGTCCATTACATGTAATGCATTTATTAATTGAAATCTAAAGTGCAACAGTGGCTTCTCTAGCACCTACAACTTCCATTTCTATTTTCTTCCAAATCCTACAAAATAAACATTGTTAGATTTATTTATTTTTTTATATTTTTTGCAATATTGTGATTTTTGTATTTTGTACTGCTAACTGCTTAATGGTATTTGTGTAGGGCTGCTAACAGTTATGGATTCAAACTAATGAAAAAAGCTGAGACTGATGACCAGTGAAATATTAAAACACTTAAGGGACAAGAACAAGTCAAGAGTCTGTTTACTGTGTATGTTTAGGATTTGGTTAAGCCTGTTGGTTATATTTCAAGCTATTGCATTAGAACTCCCTTATATCTAGTAGCCTTCATATTCAGCTGGCAGCAGCATGATGTAATACACGTTTCTGTAACTTTAAAGCTCTAAAAGACTTCTTCTGGATTCAGGAAGACTGAGATGTAGATGCATTTACAGTAATTAGATCACAACTTTAATGAGTTTTGACTGTTCTGGCGGTTGAAGATTTGGGAATATTGATCAAACTCTAAATTGCATATTAATGGACAACATGAACCATTGCCCAGTGCCCCGACCACTGGGGGCCACAGAAACAGGAGATCAGATGATTTCTACAGCACCAAACAGAACTGCAAAATCAATGGTTGTTTTGGTTGTCCCAAAACACTCCTATCACCCCTAGAGTACTTCAGTGAATGAAAACTTTACTGTTTGATGACCCCTACAATTTAAAAGATTTACTTGAGGACTTTGCTTTTGAAAGGAGCAGCAAGAGGACCTTTAGATAGTGGTGATTGACATTTAATTCACTGCAGATATCTGCTTGAATATTTCAGCAGCTGCAGTGTGATTGCACAATAAACTTGGCCAACTGGCATGGTCTATTTTTGTGTGTTTCCTCGTCTGTTGTAGCCAATATGACAAGCTTTCTGTTCATCTAACATTAGTACTTATGGCCATTCAAGATCAAGAGCTCATGAATTTTCAAGCTTTGGCATGTTTTTCATTACCAAGTGCTTTTGTTTGGTTCATATGTCTTATGTGCTGAAAATTATGGGTTTCAGGAGCTATGAGTAAATATAAAGAGGTTTAGCTAATATTAAATATTAGTGTTGCTTAATCTGCAAAGAATGCAGATGACCTGATCAATATTAATGAGCCACACTGGTGTCTTGGCACCAGACCTAAAGGTGGTTCTCAGGTTACATTTTCACAGCAAACCTTAGTGCTCAAGTCTGACGTATTGTTTTAAAAGTTTTTTTTTTTTCTTTTTTTTTTTTAGTTTCTATATTTTTCCCTCAAGTTTTGCTTGTACAGACCTGTCCCCATGATACTAACACCTCATTGTCCCTGTACTGACTACTGTCATGGCTGTCTTCCATAATAACCAAGTTACCAAAGATCTACCGGTGTGTAAAATCTTTGCACTGACTCCTGTCACTGTAAAATTTTGACAAATGTTCTATGATCTAGAGTGATGCAAAAGTTGCACAAATTCAGATATGACTGTTTAGATTGATTTAGATTAGCATTTTTTAAAGGCAGATTCTGTGTGGTTTGTGTTGTTCACACTATTAAGAAAGAAAGAAAAAAAGAAAGAAAGAAAGAAAGAAAGAAAGAAAGAAAGGCCACTTTTGCCTGCAGTCTAAATGTAGCTTAACAGAGCTTCCTCAATTAGTACAGAAGCCAGTTTCTAGTGGCCTACAGAAATGGCTGTATCTTGCAGAGCAACATAAATGCTGCCTAGGGCAACAAGAATAATCATGAAACTACAAAAGGAATATAAAACTTGTTAAGAAATGTAAAAAAAAAAAACTTTTCTCTGAAAATTCATAATTCACAGTTGCTAATTAAAGCACTGTTGTTGCGTACCTGTAAAAGGCTCAAAAAGCTGTCAGTGGTAATAAAGGTACATTTAAATAAATCATTGTTTAACATGGTGAATTTTATATGATTGATTTATTGATTAAATGATTCATTTGTTTATTCATTCATTTATTTATTCAACTTATATATATATATATATATATATATATATATATATATATATATATATATATATATATATATCTAAGCATATCCCCAAAAACATGTAAAAAATATATATTTCTAAAGTCATTATAACCCATTAAATTGTTTCATAAGTTCACATTGGCTTGGTTCTCCTCTCTTTGAGCCATACCATTAGTTATAAAATGTGACTATGCATAACATGGGAACATTTCTAAACACCACAGGTGCCCTAACTAGTGTAATGTTGGAATCAGTGCTGCTCTCTCAGGCAGAGGAGAGGTGTGGGTGCAGCTGCTCTCTCAGTTCCGGTCATTAATGGAGATGGCTGAGATGATGATAAGACCAGGAGTTTCCATAGAGACCCTTGAGCCAAGAGACCATGGTGATGAAGAGTATGAGGCTCTACACCGCAAGGAGCCATGGAATGGGTAGCGGGACTGATCAATAGGGGCTTCTCTGAGTTCCTGCCTTTGTATTTTGTTATCATATGAACCATGCTGTCGGTGCTGCTTAACACTTTCCACTTTGTACTGAAAACTTAAAACTACATTAAAGAAGACACATAGACACACGCACACACAATCACACATGCGCACACACACACACACACACACACACACACACACACACACACACACACACACACTATTTTACACAGTTTACATATCCCCCCTCTCTGACACACAAACATATTACATTTAAATGTTCTGACTAACACTATCTAGGAGATAGAAAGTCATGTATTGTTTAACCCTAATTCAATTAATCTCTGTCTTTTAATGTACCATTTTTCATTAATTTCAATTTCTTTGTTTTCTGATGACCCTCTAACACAAACAGACAAATCTTCATTTAGTTTCACCTGCTTGTCTTCAAGCTGTGCTATGAATACAGCTAAAATCCCGAGGAGGAAGCTGCCCTGTGTTCAGATTGATTAGTAGGCCTGGCTGCAGTCTGGTAATCGTTGCTAGCTGCAGTCTCAGCACTCTGCTAAATCTCCTGGGGTTCGGCTGCTAACGGACAGTCATGTGCTTTAGCGGAGGTACAGGGAGAGGTCAACACACACAGACACAATGTCTAAAATACACATATTATGGATTTATTACTTTAATACTTATTTTTTGTAACTATTCATATATTTTCTGCCAGCCATCTCATTTTATTACTACATTTTTCACTCTATTACACAAAACTCCAGTCCATTCACAGTATGTGACAACAGAAGTATGTCTGATTTAACAGTACCCATAAAAGAGTAGGCAAACGTAGTACGATGACCTACTACTTCCAGTGTGATTGTGAAGTGTGCATATGATGGATATGAGGCCACGGGAGATGATTAATGAATAGCAGTGATGCGATGCAACAGATGCTAATAGGTCACATGACAGTAGTGATGTAGAGAATTTAGTATATCCAGATTACATTCATACAGAAAATACTTTTTTTCAGTATTTGCTTATTCAAAACATACTGATAAAGATACTCATGTTTGTGAATCTCCAGCATATATATCCTGTGATGTCTAGTATTACTCCAGTGTTCTCTCCTGGTCTCACCTGGTGTGCATAAAACACTCCAAAAAAAAACTTGACCCCAACTCCTTTCAGGCCTCTAGAGTCCTCCTTCAGCAGGAGCAAGCTCTTCTCAACACTTGAAGACCTTCACTGATGGCAAAATCACTGTGAGAAAACTACACCCCTTTCATTTGTCGCAGTATTCCCTTTGCAAGTTTTTTTGTTCTCTTTTTAATATTTCACATGCATGTTTATTTAAAAATACATGCCTCTCTGAGGCCTGACACCGCAGCCTCTGCTGATCTCTTTGCCTAGCATACATCTTTCCCTCAAACTGTTCTGCTTTATTTCTCTCCTCTTCAGTTTTGTATTTGGTTTCAAGTCATCAAACAATGAACGCTAATTGTAGTGTAATGGATTTCTTTCACTTAATCCCAACTCCCACTGTTCTTTTCTCCCCTTCTCTCTACATCTTTAATTGTACCCTCATTCTAGTTCTCTGGCAACAAACAAGCAGCAAGTCGGTTTGACTAATACATGATCCCATGTGACCTCCCTCCTGCCCTTTCCTTTTTCACCCTCCCGCTTCTGCAATTCTGATTTCTATCAAATGTGTAAATATTTGTGCTCCTGCTCCTGTCTCAGTCTTGGTGACCTTGTTAGTGCTATTCTAAGCTACAGACAATACAAAACCTAAAAAAAAGCATCTGTCAGTTTCTACTATATGTAATGTGCATTACAAAGCATTTTTCATGGCAAACAAAGGAAAGAAAATGTAAGTATAAATCCTCTAATGAAAATGAATATGAATGATAAAGTCAAACAAACAGCAGGCTGGAGCTGTGCTACTATGCAAGGCACCTAGGCCATATTTCTAATGGGAAATTTGGATTAAAGCCCAGACAAGTAGAACAGATGAAAAAGAAACTCCTCTCTAGTGAGACCAAAGAGAAAAAATGTTGGCCTTAGCTGATGGTAAGGTCAGACAGAAACCTCAAAAGACTGGAGGTATGAGCACGCAAATATGTAAAACTAACAGCGTCAGTTTCTACAATTACAAATAGCTGCTTATAAAATGAATATTTGCCGTCTCGTCTTCTGATTAGTCAAAACAGCATTTCTACCATGCTAGAATCCACAATAGCAACAGCTAATATGCTAAAAGCATCTGTTTATCATATCAGAGACAAATTCTTAAATATAAACATTGATGTCAAGGACTATTTCTTCAAGCAGAAGAATGAAAACTAAAGATAAAATAAAATTGCATTGTCCTTAAAGGGGAAGTTCACCCCAAAATGAAAATTCTGTCATGATTTACTCACCCTCATGTTGTTCCAAATTTCATTAATTTTCTGTCTATATTTGACAGTCCACTCCAACAAAACTTCAAGGCTTCAAAAAGTTCAAAAAGAAATCGATATTAATTTAGCGTCTAATCCAAACCTTCTGAAGTGATATGATCACTTTATATGAACAAATTTAATTTAGAGTCCTATAGACATATACACTTTGATCAACGCACATACATAGAGCACATCAAATATGGTAAATGCAAGTTTAACTGTACTTGATGCACAAGAATAAACCTCATTGGCTCTTGTGTGATGAACAAGAAGTTTTTAGTTATTGCATGTGAATTATGCATGTTTGAGCTTTTAATTACCTTGTCTGATATGCTCTATATACTGTATGTGCATTGATCAGTGTTTCAGTATATGCCAATAACCTTCCTTTTTGAGTGCAACTAAGCAACTAGGCACTCAAGGTTGAGCTGTATAATAAATATATTTATGGCTAAACTGACTGTAGTCTTGGTTTTTCATCACTTTAGCCTTGAATACCCTATATTCACAAAGTAGCTCAGTCTCCCATAGTTAAATATAATATTTGTAATCATCTGAACAAAGATAAGTTAAAGTTTAGGTCATCTAGTACTACTTTTGTGACTCTTTAATTCTAAGAATGTAGCTTTATAAGTGTTTATTTATTTACATTTTTTCCCAGCTTCCCTTTAGTTTTCAGAGGACGTTATCTAGGAAATGTTAATCAAAGATTAAAGCATCTGAGGAAAGGCATATAATGGACCTTGCTCTTTTCTTGGGAAAGAGTAGCTACCGTGCTGCTTGCATTTTTGCTCTTCTTTTGCTTCATAGTTTGACAACAGGTTTAGCCCTGAGGAAATCTTTTGGAAACCTCTTGAGTTTGCAGTGAATCCTCGGCACAGCTCTCAGTGCCATCATCTAGGCAAGCAGCTGCATACTGTATATTGTTTCTGAGGCAGTGCCACACATTTTTTTTATATATATATGTCTGTAAGTTGGCGGGTCCCCCTTGCAGGCCAAAAGTGAGAAGTCAGAACTGCCGCAGTCCATCTGATTTGCTGAAGGCTGTTTCTTATGCTGTGGGTGACATCCTTTTGTAAGGTCTAGACTGGGAATGGACCTGGCCTTATCTGGGCATTCAGTGAGTTCATCCACTTGAGTCATGAGGTAGCTGTCAACCTGTGAGAGCGTGTCAAGCTTCCAGAAATCATTACGGAGTCGAAGGCTGCTATAGGCTTTTGTGACCATTATAAATCAGGGTATTATAATTAGGGTCTTTATAATTTTGCAGTGGTCCTGTAATGTTTTGTTCTTATTTTTAAGTGGAGAGCCTGGGGCACTATGTAGAGCCACTGCCTGACATGAGCACCATTGTAAGGATGTCATGCTACACTACAGCTGTCTGTCCAGGTTAACTAAAAACTCATCAGACAATTGAAAGATTCATTCTTTAACCCTAGAATGCTAATATTGAAACTATTACTGCATTTATTATTATTATTATTATTATTATTATTATTATTATTATTATTATTATTATTTATTTATTTTTTTATTTGCAAGAGAGAGAGAGAGTGGAGTGGGGGGGGGGGTCATTCAAGGGTTAAGCTTTTAATTTAAGAAGCTGGCGAACTCCAAGCTCTCCCATTGGAAGGCTAGACTGTGTGCTTTTGGTGGTGTTGGTGGACCTGGTAGGTCACAGAAAAACGTATTGCAATAAAGCAGTATTTTTTTTTATGTTCAGTTTTTGAGAAGTGTGGGTTGGTTGTTGTTCCTACGCCTCCTTTTCAATATTGAGGAGACCCCGAGGCTGAACAACAGCTCAGAAGAACGGAATACAATCAATGCCTGTGGTACATCTCTGGTTCTAAGTACAACATTTATGATCTGGTGATCCTGAACCTCAACTCTGGATAGCATCACTATTACAGGCATTTCTGCCTATATTGGTTAGTTGCCCAGTTAATGCAAGTGAAGTGCAAATTATCCCAGCCAATACATCCACTTTCAAAAATAAGAGGAGACCTATATGAGGAAAACTTGAGCATTCTTCTGGCACACTAACATGTCGTTTGTTTCCACTTTTGATGATTAAACGTGAGGTCCAGATGCTACTGATTATGCTGTTCTTGTTTGATTGTGGTCGCTCAGGGCAATAGACACATGCACACATGTGAATATTTAGGAGTATATGAGAGATGAGTTGTCATGTCACTATGTCTGAAACCTGAATGAAGTTGTTAACATACATAGCAGCATAAGACTCCTGCCCCCCAAAGGCCTTTTGCCTAGAGGCATAGTAAGAAACAGCTGGATAGTACCTCCAGCTCAGTCACTAAGTTGCATGTTTATCGGTGTATCCGCTTAATTGAGAATAATTCTCTGGGCAGATGTTTCTTCTCAGTGTTGGGCCAGTGCTGCAAACCTCATCCATCTCAATTAGTCTAGTCTGAACACGTGACACAAGCAGTAATAAGGTAGGCTAAAGCAATCAAACCCTGCTAAACTGTCTAAATGTGAAATAGTCACAGTAGTAAATAAGGCTTCAGCACTCATACCAAATGAAACTAAAGTATATGCATGTTCTTACCAGTCTATCACTTATCTTCTAGTGCCACTCGTCATTGCATTAACCAATAAATTGGATGTGTCAAAGTGAGTTACTGCTAGAATTTTAGTATTAGTTACACTCTTTAATGTGTAGAATAAATACATTCCACATGTTAAAAATAATTCAGCCTTCAGTACTGAATCGAATCTGCCAAGGACCCCAAAACAATTGCTCTGGCTATAAGAGCTTTATACTGTAGGTGCTCTATTCTGTATTTATTTCAAAATCCTATTAAAAGTCATTTTATATATATATATATATATATATAAAGTACAGTATAGACCAAAAGTTTGGACACACCTTCTCATTCAAAGCGTTTTCTTTATTTTAATGACTATGAAAGTTGTAGATTCACACTGAAGGCATCAAAACTATGAATTAACACATGTGGAATTATATATGGAATAACATACATAACAAAAAAGTGTGAAACAACTGAAAATATATGTCATATTCTAGGTTCTTCAAAGTAGCCACCTTTTGCTTTGATTACTGATTTGCACACTCTTGGCATTCTCTTGATGAGCTTCAAGAGGTAGTCACCTGAAATGGTCTTCCAACAGTCTTGAAGGAGTGTGTGTGTGTGTGTGTGTGTGTGTGTGTGTGTGTGTGTGTGTGTGTGTGTGTGTGTGTGTGTGTGTGTGTGTGTGTGTGTGTGTACTGTATACACACACACACATCTTTCAGATTTTTTAATACGTTATCTAAAATATATTAAAGTAGAAAATGTGTAGAAGGAATTAAACATATTTGGACACGGGGTAGATTACTTATCACAATTATAGTGATGCACCAAAGCAAAACCTATAAAAAATAAATCCAAGCTTGTCATTGCAGATAATCACCTGTGAGCGAAGGGGAGCAAGGTAATCATTTTTTATGTTAAAGAACAGTGAGCCAAACATCCATCAAATGCTGTCAGATTGTAGCATGGGTAATAAACTCAGTCGTTAGGAGCCGGCATAAACACTTTTTCCATCAAAAACATTCAGATAACAGTAAAGTTCAGCTTCTTTCTTTTTGGTGTCTCTATAACCTGATACACTGAGTATGAAAGGATAAAGGCTGGGCGTTGACCATGATTGTTTTTGACTGCAGCTGTCACTTGGTCTCTGTGATTTCTATATACTTAACGAATTAGGCTAGAAAGCATAGATTATAATGACATCTACAACCTTGACAGCTGCAACAGAAACAACCTTGTTTAATGTTGCATACAATTGTTTTGTTGTCTAAGTTTTGTCACTGCTACAAAATCTACTTTGTTTGTGTATTAATGTGTATAAGGAAAAGAGAAATACTGGCTGGTATGTGCAACAATTTACAATGATAATTTAATCCTCAAGCAGAAAGTTTATAGGCATCTGGCAGCATCCAAAATTGCATAGACTCTGTATAGGTACTTTTGAATAAATACTTTGAATAAATAAATATGTAAAATATGTTCTTCACATCTTTTATGAAGGCTATTATTATTATTATTATTATTATTATTATTATTATTATTATTATTATTATTATTATTATTATTATTATTTTAATAAATAATGTTTTATATAAATAATAGTAGCATTTAATAGTATTTGGTTTTGAGAAACAGTCTGTGTGTTAGTGATGGCGATTTGAGTTATATTGTTCCACCATTACATGGAAAAAAGAAACTGTTTTGAGTCAGTGAGTCAAGATTTCGAGTGAGTCAGCAGTCAATACTTTTATATTGAAAGGGACCCAAACAAGGCTGTAAACAAAGACATTAGTTTTACTTTCAACAGCACCTTGTAAGAGGCAACCAAATGTTATAATTGGAAATCCTTTGAAACAATACTAAGACAAAGAAATTGCTTTCCTCGGCGGATATTCAAACTTATGTGTTATTGTGAATAAGATATTGAACTGAATAATGAATGCTGTATCAGATGCAGGTTTTCACACTTGCTCAGTCAATCTCTCTCTCATAATACTCTACATAATACAATACACTTTCAATAAAGAGACAGTTTTCCTTCATTACTAGTTCTATAGTGATGTTTTCAGATTAGTAACGGAGGCTTGAGTTCAACTGTTAAAATGTCAATTTGAAAGGAGGAAAGAAGTAGTTCTGCCATCCCCGGTTGATTCAATTGACTTAGTTTTGCATTTAATACAATGTGATATTTGGTCATTTTGTTCTGGCAGCAACAGAACATTTTTATGCTTGGGCAAGAAATTCTCAAACAGCTTTTTAAGCACACAAAATCACTCATGTGTCAATAAACCAATGGGACCACTGAACAATAATAACAATTCATAGCAATAAAGCATAGGTTCCAAAGCTGTTTTGCATCCATCACCCAAATATCTCCATAACAGGCACAGATCTACCACTGTTTGGCAAGTAAAAAATGTACCACTGTTTGTCAAATAATTTATGGAGAGTTACATATTCCCAAAATTTGAATATGCAAGTCTTACGTAACATCAAAAATGACAAGGGAATTTATAGTAATGTTTAGCCAGTCACCAAACTCATTCTCTCAAATGGCTTTTGTACTAAAAACATTCAAAGCTTATATTGACTGAACGTCCTCAATATATACTAGGGACGTATGCGATTTCAGATACAGCCTCTGTTATTTTAGTACTTAGCAAAGTTTCAGATGGAATCTTACAATATTACAACCACAAAATATATTTGTGCACTTTGTCAGAATAGCAACAATCTCAAACACTGCTTGGTATGAAAAGCACAGCCTGGTACTATATATTCTCTCTTCAAACAAAGACAGAGATGCGAGAGGAGAGCACGGGAGTCAGAGGGATAAGAGAGAGAGAGAGAGAGAGGGAGAGAGAGAGAGATGAGGGAGATTTGGTGAGATGCAGGGTATGAGGTCTGGCAGGATTATGCTGTGTGTGTATGTGTGTGTGTGTGTGTGCACGCGTGTGAATGCAGCTGAGATGAGTGAAGCAGGGACTGAGGGTTTTAATAAATCTAGCATCTTATACAGACACACGGTGCAGTTTGGCTCCAAAAGAGAAACTCTCTCTAGGTGTGCCCTCCTTCATCCCTTTCTTGCTCTGCAGAAGCATCTCTTTTCTTTGCTCCATAACTCTGTCACTTTCTGCCCAGATTGTTTATCATGTTAAAAATGTGCTGATCTAATATTTTTATAAGATCACTTAGAACTTATATAAATGCCTGAAATGTCATTCTATATTGTGCATGTTTGAAATACATGGTCAGTTAACAGTTGCATCATCATTGTTGTTTTTGTATCTGACACATACTGCTTTTGAATTTATTTTTATAGATTTTATAGATACATTTTCTTTACTTTGTACTTTCTATTTATCTTGAATTATTGGCTGAGACATTTAATGGGACAAAAATAGGCAAGAGTGTTTGTATTGTTGTGAAGTGAGAAATGTGTAAAAATATATATGTTTTTGAACTTTCATGTTTGTTTGTTTTTTGTTTTAGTTTTTTCGTTTTAAGTGGGTATTGTCATTGTTGAAAACAGTTCTGCTGCATAATATTTTTATTATTATTTATTTTAAATTATTTTTAGCTAACTTTTTAGCTATGAGTCTTGACTGTCACATTCGATTAATTTAATGAGCCCTTGGTGAATACAATTATTAATTTATTTAAAAAACAATCTTACTAACCTTTAAAAATGATTTAAAAATAAAACTAAACACTTATGTTAAACTTTTTTTAACATAGTTACACTATATAATGACTTAAAATTGAAAGTGTCCTAAATAAATATATACAACTTTCATTCATTCATTCATTCTTTCTTTCTTTCTTTCTTTCTTTCTTTCTTTCTTTCTTTTTTTCTTTCTTTCTTTCTTTCTTTTTTTTCTTATTATGTTTGGACTAAGTAAAATCTGTGTGGGAGTCTGAGCTTTTAGGTAACTCGGAATTTTCAGGGCTGTCTCATAAATTGAGTTGAAAAAAAAAAAAGAGAGAGAGGGCCGGGGAGAGAAAGAGGGCTGGGTAGGTCACAATCTTAGTGTGATAAGCAATGAAGGATGAAAGTCACTCGCTTTCCTTTAAAACGATATGCCATCTTGAAGGGGGGGGGGGGGGGGAGACTGTCCCCCTTGGAAGATAAATGTAGACGTCAGACAGTGATTGATTATTTGTCAATCAAATGACTAATTTAACCTTATGGTCTGAGATAATCAATGATAGCTGAAAAATTAACTTCAGAAATATCATTTTCTTTCCCATGACTGGAGATGTTCAGGATGATGGAAAGAAGACTGGGACCATCCCTCATATTTGACCTCTTCTCCAGTTTCAGAAACCTGTATTTTAAAGCTGACCCTTAAAAAATAAAAAAATAAATAAATAAATAAATAAATAAACAATACACTGATTGTTTGTCTAGAGTACATGAGTAGATTTAACCTGTCCTTTGAAAATCTCTAAAATATTTCACCACAATCTTAAAAAAAAAAAAATTAAATATATTTCATAAAATTCAGAGTTTCCATTTTAGCATGAATTTTTCAGGTCTCAACAAGAACATTGCCATGTATGTTGCATTATAAGAAATCTTTATACAAATAAAATGCTGATCGTTTCTAATAGATATTCAGTTTTATAATTAAAATTGTTTTGTGACTTTTATACCTTGGGACAAAAAATACTAATAATAAAACCACAACCACGCCCGTAGTCCAAATGATTCTGCATGAGAATTGTAACTATTTCAGGTTGTGTATTATATAAAGAACATTAGATAACAATAATTTTCTGTGAATGTATTTGTATTCAATGAATGTATGAATGAATGAATTTATTTAAAAATGTAGTTTATTCCTGTGATAGCACTGCAACATTTTCAGCAGCCATTAATCAACTCTTCAGAAGTCATTCTAAAATTACAATCTGGTGTTTAATAATGTGTGTGTGTGTGTGTGTGTGTGTGTGTGTGTGTGTGTGTGTGTTTGTGTGTGTGTGTGTGTGTGTGTGTGTGTGTGTGTGTGTGTGTGTGTGTGTGTGTGTGTGTGTGTGTGTGTTTAATCGGTGCTGAATTTTTGTGAAAAACAGCAAGTTCAAAAGAGCAGAATTTATTTAAAATATAAATATTTTGTAAAATCATAAGTACGGTATTTTTCCTGTCACTTCTGATCAATTTAATGCATCCTTGCTGAATGAATAAGTATGATTTAAAAATGTATAAATGTATATACCTGACCCTATTTTCAATGTTATAAGGATTATATAATATTAAACACATAAAATAAATTAATAGAAATAGTTGGAGTAGTCTGTTTTTTTATAATATTATTATTTAGTGCTATATATTGGTGATGCTTCTCAGAAAATCTTAAAGGACTAAAAATATATTATATAAAATGCTTGCATTTTAAAGGCCTAAATCTGTAAATGTTTCTAAACCCACTCAATAGTCTTATATAAATGTCTTCATTGTTATTTATGCATTATTTTATTTGCCTTATGCTTCAGCCAAAAAAAAAAAAAAAAAAAGTGATTGAACAATGTGAGAAGGACACCTCCACCAGAACTCAAAAAAGGCCATGCCTGTAGTGTACATCCTGAGGAGTCTTGACGAGATATGAGACTGTCAGGCTCCATTGCCTCTCTCTCTCTCTCTCTCTCTCTCTCTCTCTCGTTCTCCCTCACTCTGTGACATGACACAGAGGTAGGGGCCTTCGGCTGAGCTTTTCGTCACCCACATCCCCCACATTCCGTCAGTCTCAACCTGAACAAGCTAGCAGCAGGGCTGTCTACGCTTCTGGGCCCACACTTAGTATTTGATCAGTCAGGTTGTCGTATGTGCACAAACACACACTCACCCTGTCAGTTGAAACTAATATGATCATCAACAATACAAGTTACTCATACCGAATAAACATGCCCACACATACAAGCACATGTGTTAGGGTACAGATAAGCCTGCATGTTGCATTTGAATTCTCTGACAGTTAGAAAACCTGGCATGTTTACATGCAATCCAAACAACAATGCCATCAGTACTTATTAATTACCGCAATATTACACATCAGCATGCATTTGTACGTTGGATGTTCAGGTCGTGTAAGCATGCTGTCTGCAGGCAGCCATCAGGTCTCATAACGCTGCCATATGCAACAAGCTATCCCATGTATCTTATGTGCAACTTACCACTCTATACAACTGTATAAGCTCATACCTGAAATTTCTTATATGGAAACGCCGTAACATATATAGGCATGGGGAATTACTTTTAGGTTCTGTTTACAGCTGGTTTGAAGATGTGTTTTCAGTGATTCAGTCACAAGTGTTCGGTAAAGACACATTACTGTTAAACCTGGTCTTAAAGTTCCTCTGCAGTCACTTATTTTATTCCTTAAAACTCATCTTTGATAATCAAAATAACAAATTTAAATTATTTAAATGTAATTTTTAATGCAATTCATGTTTGAAATGACTTGAATATAACTCTACACATGCAAATTATACATGTAGTATTGCATGAAAATGTTAATTAGTTCCCACCTCCACTCAATGACACTCAGCTGAAGTAGTAAATGCTACACAATGGCAAGTGTCAGTTTGTAATTGATTCAGCCACAAGTTATAATGTTTTGTTAACATTAAACAAACCAAGTTTCTTTTTGCCATCTCACATAGCTTCCTATGTGTAGAAACACTTAGGTAGAACATCACAGAAAATCAGTTAAGAAAGGCATATAGTTAATCATAACATTGTAATATACTGTACATCATATGCATAATTTACCTGCTATATTGATATATCCACCTGAATTTTCCAGTCCCTTTGTTGTTCTTGTGCTTTTTGTATTGATATGCTAATTATATATAAAGCCCCATCAAGCAAGCTGACAGGATTTGTTACATGTTGGTAACGGTAGAAAAGGGGGTGGTTTTAAACCACATGTCCATGTCGCAGTTTTAAGGAGAAAATTCCTAGCAATGGTTTTGGCTCATGAATTTGTAGTATAACATTTTAATCATTAAAATACCACAGACATGTAAACAACAGTAATATATATATATATATATATATATATATATATATATGTATGTGTGTGTGTTTTTTTGTTTGTTTTTTTTTTTTATGACCACAGGGGGTTTAGGGATCATTTTTCAGGTTTCAACTTATTTCGTCATAATCTACAGTACATCACTTTCACTGGAGGGCCGAGTGCTGCACATGAATATGATGAATGAATGAAGCCTGAAATAATGAATCGCACTGCTTAAAAAGTGACCGGGAAAGTACTGTATACCAGCTGTAAAAGCAATTTCAATCGTAATTGATTTCAAAATTGAAAAGCTCCATGTTTGTATACCTTGAGATGTTTTTAATTTTTATTAAAGCATTTTAACATAAAAACTTTGTTTCCAGCTAAAAACAAGTACTCTATCCATTAAGTACTTTTCTCAAGTAAGGAGAGAAATATGCTCAGATCAAGCACCATTTACAAGTGAAAGCAGTCCAGGGCCGCGTTTCCCAAAAGCTTCGTAAGCGTAAGAAGTTCATAAAAAACGATTGTACGACTGATCATAATATTACGGTCTGTTTCCCAAAAGCATCGTAACTTAAGTAACACTTGAAAATCATCATAGATCTACAAATACTCTGGAATAATCGTAAAGCCCTAAGTGCATCATAAGAAGACATATTTATTCAGTCACCTGCAGGATAATCAGCAAATTACACCTTTAACTCAATTCAAGTGCAATGTGATTATAATATAAGGATTTGATTGTGCTTTATTGTACACTTTATGACTCGTTATCTTATTTTTGTTTTATTAATTTATAAATGAAATAATTAAAAAGGGCTGAAATATCGAAATGCACATTTAAATTAAATGACTGAAAAAAAAAAAAAAAAATTAATTAATCTAGGAAATGTTTCAAAGACTGGGGGGAGGGGGGGTATGCCAATGATTTGCTGAAGTGCATGAATGCCAGCTATGTGTTTGATCTGAAATGTCTCACTCTCTCTCTCTCTATAATATGCATAAATTAATTAATTTAAATAATTTTATGCATTTTAGCCGACACTTTTATCCAAAGCGACTTACAGTGCATTCAGGCTAACATTTTTTACCTAACATAATATATAAATATATAAAGTATATAAAGTATAGTATATATTATTATGTAAAGTATAATATTATAGACTATAATATAATATTATAATATATCATAATATAATATTGTATTGTGTTATAGTTATTATATCCAAGATGTCGATCTGGAACGCAGCATTAGGTTAACGTAAATAAACGATCATGTCCTATAATTAAGAGCCATTCTATAAGGTGACATTTCAGCACTTGATAAATGGATAGCGACACCTAAGTAGCACTTAAAGCACAGCTACGCGCAACTGTGTTAAGTGCATTGTTGGGAAACGCATGTGAAACAATAACGAACGATCACTAAATTACTCGTAGAAAACGCTCTTAATCTCTAAGATCAATTGTTATCAGGAAACCCGGCACCAGAATGATTCTAAACAAATATGTCTTTGATGTGAGAGGATAATACTTTTCACTGGAGGAAGCATTATTATGGATTATGGACTGGTATTTTGGCTGGAAGTAATGATTTAAAGTTAAAACATCTTTAAAGATAGATTTGTTTCTGATAAATAGATTTTCACTTTATAAGATGTTAACTGATATATTTTATTTTGAGTGAACTATTCCTTTAATACCAGGTGTAAACAGAAAGAGAAAAATAAGGGACACAAAGTATAGAAGTGTGTACATTAAATGTTTTCAATTCACTGACGGACTTTATACTGGTCTCGTTAAAGTGGTGCAAGCAGAATGAATGTCTTAGAAGAGGAAAAAGACGAGCGAGGTGTTGAATAGGGTGATAACAGTGCTGCTAAATGTGTTACATTTCGTTTTTTGTGATCTGTATGTTTTGTAGTTTTTGTATCTTCTCTCTCTATTGTGTGTGTGTGTGTGTGTGTGTGTGTGTGTGTGTGTGTGTGTCCAGGCATCTCTTAGTTGGCTGGGTGAATAGTGTGAGTACCTTGGGGTTTCCCTGCTGTTCAGATCACGCCTTCGCTCTTACAATTGGCTCAGAGAGTGATCTTCCACCACGGCTGGACCCTCATCCACACTATTTTCCTGCAGCCTAAAGCACAGACTGTTATTGGCACACACAAAAGCATACACACATACATCGCACCACAGCCAAAAGCCTGGCACAAGTGTCTTAAAGTGTCACTGTCTTTCTTTCTCACATGCATCGTGCAGCCTAAAGTGGAGAGAGAAAGAGACACAGACGAGAGTCTGGTGCACTTGTTGGCGTCACTGCAGGAATTTTTGTGTGTGGGTGACAAAGGAACTTTACTGTTGGCTGTATGTGGACCAGGAGTAACACAACAGCTTTTTATGCAAATGCAAAAACTTTTCTTTGTTTGCAAAGTTGGAAACTGGTACCTGGATATTGCGCTTTGTTTATTGCACATCCTGCTCCAGATATTTATGTTATTTATAATAATTATATAATTTATGTGTCTTAATCAGGGAACTTTTAATTGAGTGAAACTATAATTGGCCAGTTTGAATGCCTTTGAAAGGTTTTTAGACACATGGTCAAGGAAAGGATTCAATAATTCGAAAGCAACTGTTGCTTTGGGCTCAACATTAAATGGCCAGTTCACTCAAAAATTAGGGCTCTGTAAAAAATATTGATATCTCAATATTAATTGATTCTCTTTTTTACTGAAAAATATCATTTCTTAAATCCTAAGAATCGATTAGTGTAGCCAGCTTTCAGTTAATGGATGGAACATTGAGGGGCACTTCCCATTCAATAAATTGCAATAAGCATTGTGCTTTGGTGCTTTTATTGTGCTTTGGTGTTTTTTGTTATGAAACAACGTCTCAGTATTCAAACAATAAATGGCGTTTTGGCACTGTTTAATGTGGAGTGACAGATGACTGTTTCTTCTCAGTTCAACAGCCATGTAAATATGTCAATATAAAGATGTCCCTGTTGAAAAAAAAAAAAAAAAAAAAAACAGCATATGCTGGTTAGGTATGTTTTGATGCTGGGATGCTGGTTTATGCTGGTCCTTTGTTGGAGCATAAACCAGCAACGGACCAGCATAAACCAGCATCCCACCATCAACACATACCTAACCATCATATGCAGTTTTTTTTTTTTTTTTTTTTTTGTTGTTGTTGTTGTTTTTCAGCAGGGTTGTAAATAATGTCACGTAACGTCACATTTACCTCAGAAACAAATATATTCGGTGATCATAAACTCATTACTCTAAAATAAATAAACTGTATAGAGGGTAATTTTGCTTAACATATTCATTATAATTTTTACTGTTCTTCAATGTTTCCTTTATGAATAAATGTGAATAAATCCATATATATGCATGTGTATATATATATATATATATATATATATATATATATATATATATATATATATATATATATATATATATATATATATATATATATATATATATATATTTAACAGCCACCATTTGAATGTTTATATAAAAAAAAATTATTGAAGTAGAAATATTATTATGTAATTGTAACTTTATTATTTTAAAAACTTCATTGTGTAATTTAAACAGTTCTGTGCTGCTACAGCCTACAAATCAGTTTTGAGAAAAATTGGCAAGTACTGTACCTGATATATATCCAAAATAATCAATATTGAATTTAATCGAATCGAACTTGTAATCAAATCGAAAAAGCTTGTGAATGAGAAGCAAATTGAATCATGAAATGTGTGTCAAATCCCAGTCCTATCAAAAATCATTGTTTGCTAACCTTCATGTTATTTCAAACCTGCATGGTTTTCTTTTGCTGTTCAATAATATATTTTGAAGAATGTTGGTAATCCAGACAGTTGCTGGTAGAGATTGCTTTCCGTAGCCGGGGTATTTTTTTATTATTATTTTTTTATATATATACAATTCTGACCTTAGAAAGACATGAAAGCAGCACACACCTTGCACTCTGTTGACAAATGAGAGATAATCTTTAAAGTACATCATAGAGGTAAAGAGTGGCCTTAAGGGTCACATCCTCAGATGGAATGGCCACACACAGTTCGTAGACCATCACTGACCGTCTGCTGCATATCAACCTAAAAAATAAATAAACACAAATAAACCTGTGTAAAACTGGTAGTGCAGTGGTCAGGGTACACAGCTTTTTATCAGTCTGCCAGGAAAAGGTAGAATAAAAAATTATGTTTGCCAACAGATTGGAAGTTCAGGTATGAAATCGTCAGTTCATAGGGTTTAAAGTTTGTTTAGACACGCAGTAGCAAATAAACAGGCTTTGCCAGGATTCTGCTTTTTCAGAGTTACAGCATGTCACTCTTTCACGTGTCATGTTTAGAAAAGCAAACTAGGGTTATTGCATGGGGAGATCATGCAACCCCTTCTTTTCTACTGTAGTTCTTGGCTAGAATAAGCATACACTGAAGTTTGGTAAAGCATATCTACTGTTTTAAGGATAAAGGATAAAATTGACAGCACACATAGACTCTGGATTTCTAAACCAATAATATCAAACCAACAAAATAGTTTGTAAACCTATTTTTGAATTATAGTTTTACCCAATTTTTAAATGGCAGGATAAAAGTGTTTTACAGAATATGCACTTTTACACCTAACCTTAATATTTGCTCAGCACAAAAGTGAAGAACAGAAGGATCATGGAGAAACTGTCAAGGACGAAAAACTTTGACGAGCACTCTGAGGGGCTGCTTGGGAATATCTGACAGATATAATTAGATTATAACCGGAGTTAAAAAAAAAAAAAAAAAAAAAAGAGAGAAAAAAAAAACACTTGACAAGAGATAGCAGTCTTACTTTATCAGCATCAGATCTCATGCACACAAATAAACAGGACTGCACTCCTGGTCTTAACACTGCGTATTGTTATAGGGAACACAATCAACTTTTATGATTAGTTCAGTTATTAAGCTTTGTGAACATCTTGATGCGAGATAGCAAACAGACTCACTTTCATATAAAATAATTGAAAATATGCCAGGCTCCTGCTATCTGATTTATTAATCTCTTGTTTCAATTGTTTGTTGAATATAGCTCCAGGCAGACTACAATGATGTCAGAATTAGTTTGCTGTGTTCTCTGTGTCTTCGCAGAAGTGGCCTCTTGGGCCAAATCCAACTAGGTAATAGCAGAAACTCAACGCAACGCTCTGTAAGGTAATTTTCTTTCTTTATTTTTCACAGGATGCATGCCGAAATCCACTAGAAATAGAAATGATACCAAAATATGTCCATATATAGTATGTCACAGGTTTGAGAACTAATTAAACACTTTTGAAGGGGTAAAATGGTTCATCAATAGTTAATTCTGCAAATTGCAATGAATATGGTGTATTTATTATTGTTTTCTATAGCATCAGAAATCTTTACAAACATAAACACTAGTTATATCATTAACGCTAAACATATTTTGACATTAGAATCACATAATCATGCATTATTACAGTAAAAACTACAGCCTCCTTTATCAGTATAGTAAAGAATAAAAACCCATTAAAGTCTGTTTGTAGCCTCAAAGAGAAACATTTCAAGACTGAAGACAGAGTCGACCTTCAGTCCTGCTGCTGCTTTGTGCCTTTCACATTTCCAGCACTTTGCTGCAGCTTCAAATGTCACATTCTAAGAGACGTCCAAGCACATGCCTAATTAGTCAAATCTTTTGCCTGTGGCACATTTAAGCAAATCAGTTTGAATCCAGTGATGACCCTGCTGAATTCTAAGAGATATTAAATAAAATGCAAATTCAAAGACTTTATATTTCCGGAAGGAAAAAGATAATAGCATTCAATATTCAATACATATCTCGCTCTGTTGTGGAGCCATGCGTGAAAATTACATTTTTTGTGAATATCATTAAAAATGTTTTCATTTTGAACACATCAATTAGTGAAAAAGAATATTCACAATTTATAGCACATTCATTGTTTGTGTAGGAAACAGAAGTTCAGATTACAGAAAAGTCAATCATATATATATATATATATATATATATATATATATATATATATATATATATATAAATATAATTATATATTTTTTTTTAATCATGCAAAACATCCATGAAATTATTATTATTATTATTATTATTATTATTATTATTATTATTATTATTATTATTAATTACGCACCTGAAATGGCCATTAAAACATTATTGATGGGCAATAATTCATCAATGACTCATTTTATGGGGTTGGAAGGAGAACAGCTGGCTAATATGGATTCTATGTCAGGTCACTATTGCGTTGGGCAGTAATTACATTCCTCCCACACATGCTGCTTCCTTGTACTCCATATGTGATCAAACACATATGGAATCAAATGCCTTCATTATAGCAAGTCTTGCCAAGACGTGAAAGAGTGAGAAAATATTTGTGCGCTTCATACAAACTGTCAGTTGAGAATAACTTTGGTCTGCAAATTAAGCATACCTTCTTAAACCTGTTGACTTGGCATGTTCTAGAATGAACACAGACGGGGGCTTATAGGGCTCTGTGACTTCTGCATTGCGGAAAATGCTGATGGAATCATGGAATGCAGACATAATATCAAGGAATGTCACAGAATTTGTCACATTTTTAATTAATAAATCAAAAGATGATCGGTACAATTAATCAAGTTCAAATTGCTCTGGTTTCCCAAAAGTGAACAAACAGTTTTGTCTACCATACATGTGTTATAGCTTTTTCAGTGTCTGTAATCTCACTGTTAAGTATTTCTAATGCATTTTAAATTATGGGTGGCACTTCCTGTTTGAGGTCGTACTTAAAAGGAAGTTTTATCCCCTACATCCAATCCCTTTCAGTGTTTACTGGAATATTTTATTTATTTATTTATTTATTTATTTATTTATTTATTTATTTATTTATTTATTTATTTAAATTTAAATGATTAATCACATCCAAATTAAAAGTATTTGTTTATATAACATATATGAGTGTACTGTTTATAGTTATCATGTATATATAAATACACACGCATGCATGTATAGATTTCAGAAAAAAAGTTACTCCAATGTTTTTGGATCCTGTGGTTTGGCAAATAATGGTCTGAGGTTTTAAAGGGAATACATGCAAATGGGACTCCAACTATAAAACACATTCGGTGCAGGGGGGATTTCTTTGTGTAAGCCTTATTTTGTCCATGGTTTGTTCAGCACCATGGACAGTGGCTGCTGTGTAGGTTTGTGAACCAGTCTAAATGAGTATTGTGAATGAATGTCAATGCCACAGCGGGGAGATGAAACAGGAACAAAATGCACCAAAATACAGGATTTGAGGAAAATTGGGTACATTGTGAACCTAAATATGTCTGCCATGGTGGGCTAGTTCTGTTCTTCCTTCCTTGAATACAACACGCATTTTCACAACAGTAGAAAGAGTAACACATGCATGCATGCTCAAAAAAAGCAGTTTTAAAGAAAGTTGACTAAAACATGACTATTATATTATATTATATTATATTATATTATATTATATTATATTATATTATATTATATTATATTATATTATATTATAAATGGCACCTACATCTAAATACGAAGGCGTACATCACGTAAACAATTCAAAATGCTGAGCTATGTTCTTTTATGAAGGCAATTTCTCTCAGATGTGGCTGTATTTCAAAGCTGTTGCCATAAATGCTTATGTCACAATGACAGGCCTTCATCGGCTCCCTTCATTTGTAACCAAATACCATTTTAAAAGCAAAACAGCTTCCACTATGTGTCCAATGCCGGATGAATAGGACTATGAAGACACAGTTTATGGTCCATGTCAGTAAGTGTTACTCTCCTGAAATGTCAAGCATAGGTCATAGACCACTGTGAAAAATCTCAATGGTTTGGAAATGGGCCCTTACAGAAAATAAAAAATGGTCTTTCACCCCCAAAAAGATGCAACAGACTGATTTGTTGGCCTTTTGAATGAGATGCCTGCTCCTCTGCACAACTTCATCATGGGACTGTTTGCCTGTCATGGCTGACTGCTGAGCTGCTCAGCTCTGTGACCTTGACAAGAAAAGTTTAGACAGGCAGAAACCATGTGCACACACACAAACATTCAACTATTGCAAAGTGGTAAACATAATGTTGCACTTGAGAGGAATAAATAAATAAATAAATAAACCTTTCACAGTAATTTGAGGTCACATCCTCCATAGTTCCTTCCTTCCTTCCTTCCTTCCTTCCTTCCTTCCTTCCTTCCTTCCTTCCTTCCTTCCTTCCTTCCTTCCTTCCTTCCTTCCTTCCTTAATTAAAGCAAAAGGAGCCCCTAACAAGTATTGAGTACATGTACATGTGCCAAAATCATCACAATTAAAAGAACCAAAGACTTACTTACCTACTTCAGTCTGTGTGCATTGAATTGATTTAATATACGAGTTTCACAATTTTTGTTGATTTACTGAAATAAATGAATTTTTCCACAACATTCTAATTTATTGAGATACACCTGTGTTGTTGTTGTTATTATTATTATTATTATTATTATTATTATTATTATTATTATTATTATTATTATTTACAGTAACTATTTTCTGTTTTAACATATATTAAAATGTAATTCATTCTTGTGATGCCAAAGCTACATTTTCAGCAACCATTAATCTAGCCTTCTGTGTCACAGGATCATCCAGAAATCAAATTGCTGTTTCAGTGCTTAAAAGGATAGTTCACCCAAAAATTCTTTCATTAATCACTCACCCTCATGTTGTTCAAAACCCGTAAAACCTTCATTCATCTTTGAAACACAAATTAATATATTTTTATAGACAGCAAGCATCCTTACACAATCAAGGTCCAGAAACATAGCAAGTAGTTGGTAAAATAATTAATGTGACATCAGGGGTTTAACCGCAATTGTACAAAGCTATGAGAATGCTTTTTGCGCACAAATTATTATTATTCTTTTTAGACAATTCGTATCCTCCACGTCACCCTTGTAGTAATCTGGTTTTCTTCTCAGATCCAAAGAGTTGCCCCAATCAGCATATGGGGGGGCTGCAATGGTCAAAAACGCAAAAAAAATGCTCATAACTACTAGAGCATTTGTCGTAGATTAATTAAATTCAATTCAATTCAAGTTTATTTGTATAGCGCTTTTTACAATACGAATCGTTATAAAGCAACTTTACAGAAAATTATGTTTCTACAATATTTAGTAGTAGCTTATGGTGGTGACTGTCAGTTTGTGCACGTTTGACAGGATTTTTAGAAAAAAACGAATTAATACAAGACGTAGTCAGCTAGACGATGAACATTATTAATATTAACAAACTAAAATTAGTTTAACCCAAGCTAATGAATAAAAATGCACATTTGATCAGATGCACCTACACTCACAATTTAAGAGATACATTATTCGAATGCTTGGCGAAAGAGATGTGTTTTTAATCTAGATTTAAACAGAGAGAAAGTGTGTCTGAACCCCGAACATTATCAGGAAGGCTATTCCAGAGTTCGGGAGCCAAATGTGAAAAAGGTCTACCTCCTTTAGTGGACTTTGCTATCCTAGGAACTACCAAAAGTCCAGCGTTTTGTGACCTTAGGGTGCGTGATGGGTTGTAGCGTGGTCGAAGACTAGTTTGGTATGCAGGAGCTAATCCATTCAGGCCCTTAAAGGTAAGTAATGATAATTTGTAACTGATACGGAACTTAATGGGTAGCCAGTGCAGAGACTGTAAAATTGGGGTAATATGATCATATTTTCTTGACCTGGTAAGGACTCTAGCTGCTGCATTTTGGACTACCTGTAGCTTGTTTATTGACGAAGCAGGACAACCACCTAAAAGTGCATTACAATAGTCCAGTCTAGAGGTCATAAATGCATGAACGAGCTTTTCTGCATCAGAAACAGATAACATGTTTCGTAGCTTGGCAATGTTTCTAAGATGGAAGAATGCAGTTTTTGTAACATTGGAAATATGATTTTCAAAAGACAAATTGCTGTCTAATATGACACCCAGATATCTGATTAAACACACACACACACACACACACACACACACACAAACACACACATATATATATGGAATCCTTGCGTTCGTTTTTTCCTTCATTTTGAAATAACTTCAAAACCTACTTTTATGAACTAGTCCTAGGTTTTTCACCAGATTAGAACCAAACCACTGCAGACATGTTTCCTGGACAGTGATTATCAATAATTATCAAAAATGTTGCAGTCACAAAGGGGCACCAAACCGTTTGAAAAAGACGGGGCTACTTTTTATAAAATGGCTATAACTCATGAACAGAACAAGACATCTTCACCAAACTTGATACACATACTGTATTTAAGAGCTCGCTTAAATTTATTTTGTCTCTTAAATCTTGAATCTCTTAAAATTCTTTTGTAAACTAGTCCTTGGTTTTTCAACCAAAATCAATAAAATCAGTGCAGTACTGTTCTCTATATTATGTAGGTCAATAATGATATAAAAAAAAAAAAAAAAAAAAAAAACATTAATGCACATTTGCTTCTGGACAACTATAAAACAACATTTTATAATATGATCTTTACATAGAATACCCAAAGGCCTGTAAAATCACACTTTCAAGTCAAAGTTTACCATTGTGTTCATACAGACATCAGTTTTTGAAAATTCTACAAGATTATGATTACAGTGAAACCTGAAAATAACATTTAAACTCTTAAAAAGAGAAGACTTTCATTTATTTCAAATATCTATATCTTGCTATATATAAAAGTATGAATTTCTTTCAAAAAATCTCAAACCTTGTGTATGGATTTCATGCACTGTTTAAGTGAAAGCATGCTTAAGAGAGACACAATAATAATGTGATTCATGTATAACTGCTCAACTATGTTGAATGCACTCTGCTAAACTTCCACAACAGTCACCTAGCTGCAGCTGTATTTACATATTTAATTATTCCGTACCGTTTTCAGAAATTTCAGCACATTTTGTCATAAACTGTATTTTTTTAAATTAGCTTCTAATTACTCTATACACACTTAAACTTCTTCACAAATTCACTGAACTGTAAATTGTTTTATTCGAAAGTTTGCAAGTCACTGTAGTTTAAGTAATTCTGTTCATTACAGCACTTATTGAAACTTAAAGAATACTGCCTATACAAATTAAGATATAATTACAAATTTATATCTAGCGCTATATATATAAACCTTTTTATATTAATATTAATCAAGTCAAAATAATTTCTGCCTATTACATCTCTCTCACACTGTTTCACTTTTGCTTTCACACACACATTCATGTGCAAGCCTCAGCCAGGAAGCAGGGGGACTCAAGAACAATATTAAACCAGTCTGTGGACCATGCAATTTCAATTACCAAAGAGAATCAAAAAGCTGAAAGGAATTCAAATTGATTCCTCCATTAAAAAAAAAAAAAAGTGCCACCAGTCCCCTGGGTGTCACAGACAGAATTTGGAATCAAATCTGTTGTTTGTTTCTGTGTATACATCCCATCTAGTAGAACACATTTGTCTATGGCATCAGAGATGTTGTGTACTGAGCATAAAAAAGAGCCTCAAAATGCTGACATACACACTCACTATGTGGCAATATGCTAACTCACATTAAATGGCATTAAAGTTTTGAGGAAGCAGCTCAGAATAGGTACACACACTCTCATGCAGCCAGTCCGTACAGTGTTGATGGCCAGATAATAGATTTATGCACAGCTAAGAAGATTAATGTACGTGCTTTTAAAAAGCGCTCGCAGATCATTCTTACCCTGTAAACAGCTTTAGAGAAAACCAAAGCGATAAATAGGAAATACATTTATTAATCTAAGCAGCTTAGTTCAGGTTGAACTCGTCCGGCAAATTAAGTTTGCTGGATTTCACAGGAAATAAACAGAACAGCCCGGTGGAGATGAGAAAGTGTCAGCAAAATATTGTATCGTGATTTATATTCTGCCTTCATGTGCAGATGATTTCCTTGCCTTCTCATTATCATGAGTACAGACTATTTTTAAGTTTGCTGTTGGGATGTGTGCATGTAAGTTCGAAATGAGCGAGCTGGTCTTTGAGTATTATTTAAATTGCTCACGGTTGATGTCGAGGGGTGTGAGAATTTTGCGGTGAGAGAGACAGAAAGAGAAAGAGGGAGATATTCTGTGCAAAGGGTGTTATATACAAAAATAGTCTGACTGATGGTTTAGAGTACGTTTTACAGTCTGTTGAAGATGAGAGAAGATTCACACCCTTTCCAAGAGTGAGGTGATACTGCAGAGCTGCAGAAACTGAGTCAGGCTCAACTACGTTATAGGTGTGTGTGTGCGTGTGTGTGTGTGTGTGTGTGTGTGTGTGTGTGTTTGTGTGTGGTCTTGTTTTTGTGACATATCAGGACACAACTCTGTATAATGACATGGGTATGACACAGTAATTACAAGGAGAGGGTGACTTATGAGCACATTACCCATGTCCCCAATTTTCAAAACGCTTATAAATCTTACAGAATGAGTTTTTTTTTTTTTTAGAAAGTAAAAATGCACAAAGTTTCCTGTGAGGGTTAGGGTTAGGTGTAGGGATTGGTGTATAGGGCCATAGAATATACAGTTTGTACAGTATAAAAACCATTACGCCTATGGGATGTCCCCACTTTTCACAAACACAAACATGTGTGCATGTGTCTTTGATTAGGTCCTTGAAAGGCCTTTGGGAAGCCTTCATAACAAGTTTACACTAATTGAAAAACTAACATTTGCATTGAATTTCTCCTTAGAAACACAGTCGATGTGTTGATAAAGTCCTGCGTTTGCTGTTTTTTATGTGTTATGCTTCTCATGACGGATCTGTTGATAATAGACCAGCGGCGGTTGATTGGAAAAGACAGAGGCAGGTATGATTTATGCTGCTGACGTTGCCAGATCATCCTTGAAGAGTAATGCATTACGGGAATGGCCTGACTGATAATGAGTGCTGTATGAATGGAAGGACTGAAGTTTAAATCGATTAGTGCTTGGCTCTCACTCACATCCATCACGACTCTGCTGATGCGTGCACTCCCAATCAGGTCCTGTTTTTCGATGGAGGATTTGTAAATTAATCTCTCTAATAAAACCTAGAAGACTGTTTAAACAACAATCAGTTGTGACATGCATGATTAACAAAAAATCAACTATGAACGCGATCAAACTGCTATAGGAGGTTTATAATTCAGAAGAAATGATTATTCCAGCATAACAACTCCACAGAAAATATAAAATGTGCAATTTTTCACTGCAAAACTTCGCTGACCTACAAGTTCCCCTCCTTACAGTATTGCTTTTCACTTAAACAAATGTTCCAGGTTCAGTATAGTTCAATAAAGGGACATACATGATTAGCTTATTTATCCTTAAAAGGTCCACAGAAGTACCTAAAGGGTATACAGTATATTACTACTCTAAGGCAAGGGTTTTAAAATTGTAGAGCATGATAAAAAAAAAAAAAAAAAAAAGTCTCATGCCAACATGCATAATGTTTAAATTTTGTGGCTATGCATTTTTTGGTTTAAAAAATTAGATATGTCAAATAAATGTTATTATTTTTAGTGGTAATCAAAATGCTGATAGCAGAGCTTAATTTGCACTGAATAGTCCTTAAAACACAACAATATTCTAACTGAATTTTGTTATTGCGATGCAATGTTTCCAAAACTGTGTATGGTCATCTCCTTCCAATTTACTAATTTGCTTAAACAGCCCCTTTCTTTAGCATATAGCTCTGGAATCCATTACAAATCCCTGAGATAGACAAGTCATTTGCACTGAAATAAACTGGAATCAAGAACTGTCCCCTTGACGTAATGTGACTCATTATCAAAATCCAATTAGCCTCAAACAGTGAGTGACAATGGAGAGAAGGAATGTAAAAAGCTTTATTATGTGTGTATTAAGCCCTCTGTGACAGAGTGCCGGAAATGAAACTTCTTTTTTCTTTCTTTTTTTTATGTCATTACTTTGTTAATTAGGGTGCACGCACTCTCTTTAGAGATGTTAATGGGTTCATTTCCCTATTTCTAAACATTTCAGTTCTAGAAATATTGTTTAATATTTATCAGAAGAGACACAGATAGATCCTGGGTCCGTCGTAAAGCTGAAAGAAAAGGGAGATGGAAATAAGAGAGATGAGATCAAATTAAAGAAAGAAAAATGAATGAAAGCAGTTCTTGAATTTCTTCTTTTTTTATTTTATTCTAATATTAATATTCTTTTTTTTTAGGTCCAAACAACAGCATGTTTACCTTCACTGTATATACCATAACTGTATTTTTAGTGACTGACAAACAAGTACTATTGTAAAATGTTGACAGCATTTCTCTCGCTGTTTCACATGCACACACAGCAGTATAATGTTCTCTGTTCCCCTAAATGGGCAAACTGGGAAATGGGCTAAATTTGCAATAAGTACTCACACTGATAATGTTGCTGTCCCGTTAATACCCCCTTTTCTCTTTTCCAGCTCTTGAAGTCTGATCAATGTCCATGTCTCATGTGAAACGCTCTCAAAAACTGCGCCAGCACATCTGGGTTAATTGGCCGCCATTCCCATGGCCCACAAAACGTGTGATTTATGTAGAATTAGCGAAAACATGAACTTCATATGATCCTTATTCCAAATGATGCTCTGGCAGAGGTTTTTTGAATAGAACATGTAGACTTCAGATTCCGCAGATCACACCACTATGTTAATAACAATCAAATCTATAAAATCAGAGAACATAACATTGAAAATAAATAAATTAATAGCAGGAGAAGTGGAGAATAAGAACAGATAGACTTTTCGTGCAGAACCAAAATTATAAAACATGAAAGTTTTTGCATTTTTTAATGGGAAAATCAACCAGGCTGCTTGTTTATGGTGTGTTATGGATTCTCAGATAGTTGCAAGGGTTGTTTTCATCTTCCTAATCAATCATTTTCTCCATCACCATAATCACACTTCCTTCCAGAACTTCGTACTTTGGACAATTAAATAATATCTCAATTGAACCATGTAGTGCGCTGTCATTGTTCATAATTGGTTTTTCCCCAGAGGAGCTGAAATGCCAACGGTGTCATGTTGGCCCAAAAGCATCCCATCGTTACAGAAGAGCTGGAAGGTTAGGCTACAGCTCTATGCCGCTAATTAAAGCTAGTCTCTTCCTCTAACCGCTGAATTATAGATGACAAGTCATCAGCGGGGCTGGTTTATAATTACCAGCTTGCTAACAGGACTTGTTTTCCTTCTCATGTTTTGAGTGTCATTGTTGGAGTTATTCTTTGATAGACCCAAGTTTTGCATCCATCTCTTTTTCATATCCGAGTAACATTTATGGAGTTGCAGACATACAACCTGCCTGTAGTCACTGCACTCCCCAGCTGGCAAATCATGCTGCATTTGTAATTTCCACTATTTGGACCGACACAGCTCTCTCTCACTCTCCCTTCCTCTCTCATTTGGACCGGGAGATTGCTCTGGAAGGGTGAGGAGAGACAGCAATCTGTCAAGGCCATAGGTTACACTGTGCCATCTGCCATGGAGTGAGATTACGAGAGTTTGGCCGGCTGGCATTGTTTTGGCTGTCTCAGCTCAATCCCAGATTTTCAACTATGCTTCTCACACACTGCACACGATGGAGGTGATGCTTGGGGTGAAAGAAAGTGGATGAGACAGAGAAAGAGGGAGGGAGGCAAAAGATACTATCTAACTGAATGCCAAAGAGGAGGAATAAATCAATACGGCATGTTTTGACCACCCATGAGCTGCGTGAAAGGACCCAACGTCCTCCATCGGTAAAAGTAAATCGGTGTTTGTGGATATGGGGGTGGGTTGGAGGGGTTGTATAAGAGCCTGCTTGTCTGGTGAACCATCTCATTATATCCATGTTTAGATCCACAATCCATATTCTCCTGCTCCATGATTTTGTTGCATTGATCACTTTGCCCGAGGGCAGAATGTTGTTTGTGTGTTATGCTTGAAGATTTAGAATCCAGCAATCGTCTACAATGCAAAAAAAAAAAAAAAAAAAAAAAAGAAAACAAAAGAAATATGTAGAAACAATTTTCACTTAGACATTATTAGTATAATAGTATAAATAAATAAAATAAATACAAATCTTTTATATCTTTTTGTTTGTTTGTTTTATTTATTTATTTGTTTATTTTTTAATTAATTAATTAATTAATTTATTTATTTATTTATTTTTAGCACAACAAGCCCAGATTATTCCTTGAAGGTTTATATATATATATATATATATATATATATATATATATATATATATATATATATATATATATATATGGTAACACTTCTCACTAATAACTAGTTGCTTATTAGCATGCCTATTATTAACATATTGGCTGTTTATTAATGCTTATAAAGTACATATAATGCATGACATCCATAATCCTACCCAATACCCTAAACTTAACAACTACCTTATAAACTATTAATAAGCAGCAAATTAGGAATCAATTGAGGAAAAATCATAGTAAATGGTTAATTAATACTGAGAATTAGACCTTAAAGAAAGTGTGACCATATATGATTGCATCAACATAGATCTTTACGCCTAAACCACAATATATACAGAAATATATACCAAAAAAATATTATGTGTATATATAAGGTAATGTAAGGATGTGTACTGTATACTTAGATATGACTCTTCATACTGTATGTATTCATAGTCAGAGTGTTTTGTTAAAAAATAATAATATTCTAAAAACCACCCAAAAACAAACAAACAAAATTAGAAAATTAATATTAATATTATTTTATACTTTTGTAAATTAAAGTGCTTCTGAACAACCATGTTTATCCAGCAATTATTCCCTAGTTCCCTAGTATTTTTTTTTTTCAGCATTCTACAACTTCAGAGTTCATAGTTTACTATTTTATTCACAGTCAGCCATCAGAGCAAAACTCTTCCTGCGTTCCTAATATATTCAGAGCTGTTTTTGAATCAGCTGCCCCTAATGAGTATTGTATGTCCACAGTATCAGCTCAATCGTTACAGAAACAAAGGAAGACTGAATTGATTTCATCTCTTGCCTTAAAGGATAAACAAAATTTGGTTGTATAAACAACAATCTTTTTGACTTCCCTGGTACATTCAAAACATCATTTTCCATAACACAAGGGCAACAGGAGAGTATGGAGGTATTTACAGCCTGAATATTTTTGCTCCAGGCTGGATTCCAGTATCTGCGTGAAGCATCCAAATACATACAGTAGTGTGTTTGCATATGTGTGTGTGTGTGTGCGCGTGTCTTAGGCTGTATTGCCTCGGGCAAAGTCGGAACTGCAGGTTGAGGCATCACTCTGTAGTCACTAATAAGGAGCCTAATCTTATTCCACATGCTGTTATCAACAAACTGATGCAATTCTACACAGGGATGGGGAGATTTTACAGAACACTACTGTCGAGTGCTGGTGTGAGGGAATCAGGCTCACAATTTAAGATTAAAAATATCCAGCCGTATGCGTCAGGTGAGCGTCGACGCTCTGAAGAGAGTTTCACCAACATGTGAGTTTTGTCTCATCTTATCAAGTCTTTGGGTTCACTCTTTACACACATACCTAACTCCCATTAGGCTGGAGTTTGACAGTGCAATAGACTACTGCTTAGAATATAGAATACTGCTTCCAAAACACAAACAGTAGGGGTAAAGAAGTAACACCCCAGTGAAAGAGTTTTGTTCAGACACCTGGCGGGCATGTTTGTACGTTAGAAACGGAGCAAAATGATCCTGGAGAAAGTGAGAACGATCCCTCACCAGTAAACACAATTAATGAGCTATTGTGTTGTATAAACTATCACAGGCCTTTCATTCTAAACACTTTAAAATCACTCTCTTTTAGCTCAGCAGATGTGCAATAGAAGGCTAGAATTAGCCACCATGACGACTAGGGAAAATGGGGGATGGCTGTGTCCCTTTATAGAGCATTGATGAGTGGGGCAGAGTTGACTTCCTTAGCCATCTAGAATATAGTTTCACTCGAAAACACAGATAAGAGAGCATGGGTCCATTACATTCACTTGATAGCACCCTGCCAAGTGGCTAGCTATCATAAGATTCCAAATTATAGCGACTGAACACACACAGTCTTCAATTCTGAGTATGGGTCACCATACTTGGCTGTATGTCACGTCACTTTCATTTTCAAATCTTTGTATGAGTATATATAAGACAGAGAAAACATTGACAAAACTGAATTAAATAAATCATAAACAGCTCTGTTGTGAAGTGGTAGAAGATAGTAAACAGACTTCATGCATCCAAGCCAGTAGGTGTCAGTGCAAAACTTAAGACTATTTAATATTTTGGAATGAATCAGATGCTGCATCCCAATTTTGCCTGCTTACTGTATACTGAACCCTTAAAGTATGTACTCTTCTGGTGAAGAAAAAGGTACACACTTTTTGTTGTATAATAGAAGAGTAGGCAAGCTTTGCGACATACATCATGCCATGCAATGTGTCTTTAATGGAACTCTTTCTCATTATTACACACATCCTGTCGCTGTAAACTGGCCTGTCAATCATCGTGTCACATTTAACATCCTATACAATTCATTTCATTCAACTTCCTACCGTACTGGAGAGAAAAGAAGTAACATGTTGATCTGCCAGCTGTGGGTCATTTAAAAGGCCTAACGGATGTTTCTAAAAGTTTACATTGTTGTTGCAGATGAAACACAATACAACTAACATTTATATATATATATATATATATATATATATATATATATATATATATATATATATATATATATATATATATATATATATATATTATATATATATATATATATATATATATATATATATATATATATATATATATATTCAACATATGCTTTGGGACACAATCTTGCATACTATTTAGGATGGATAGTATGAACATTGGAATGTGGGTAGAGCCAGCTATTCAGAGGGAACTGCAGGAAGTTATATATACTGCGTACACACTTAAATGTGTAACAATGCTTGAAAAATAAGAACGTTTACTGATTAATACTATGAATTTGTCATATTTATTTAATTTACTCAAATATTATGTCTGATAGTTCTGCACTTCCACAGGTACCCTAGATCAGTGTGAAGGCACAACTTATCACTGCACAGGGACCCTGTGAATAGAAAAGCAGCTGTGCTTAATAACACTGAGGATCAAATAAACTCTGTCAGGCAGAATGTAGACTGCACAAAATGAGAAAATCTCCCAAATTACACATGGAGGCTTATACACGCACACGAATACGCAAAGCCAGAGAAAAATTAATGTGCTAAACCGGTGGATAGCATCTTGAATACTGGACTCTGTGGAGAAATTCAGATATAGGCCCATGGGTTCCTAAACGCCATTATAAAGGAAAGAACATCAGGGCAAACAATAGGCTAGAGAACAAACTGAAAGAGAGAAAGAAAAAGAGATGAGCAATGGGAGTCTCTCTCCCCCACTGACATCTGGACCGAGGTAATAACATGCTACAAAACGTCAGCACAAGCAAACCAGCCATTAACATCTGTCTTTTGGCATGTTAATGGTAGTCATCTGAGACACTTTGCTGTGGCCAGTCTCAATGAGGTGTATGTGTGTGTGCATATGTGTGTGGTGCAGATGCCTCTAGAATAAAATAGGCCTCACAGGCATCTTTATGTCATTCAAATGATCAATGTATTTTTGAGCTGTCCTTTACTAGAAAATTCACTGTCAATAGAAAGCAGTGTGCAAAAAATACAAATTCAGATAGTGAAATACAGTACACAAGATACCATTTTCTCAAAGCAGGTTTATATTAGAGCATCATGATTTAGATAAGTAGGCTCAATTAGATCAGATCCAGTACATTTGCATCAAATTAGCCTCTAGATTGCATCTTAAGGTTGAGACTCTTACAAGATCGTGATTTAATGAAAAGACCACAAGCCTCCTATACTTTTATTTCTCAGATGTGCTTATGAAAAAGCAGTGCACTAACATCTGTAAAAAAATAAATAATACGAAATTGCTAGTTTGCAGAAATGGAGGAATGCAGAAATACATATGAGTGTAATTGACTGCACTTAATCCTGACCTAGACCTCAAATATAAACTTAAACTCAATTTTACCATCTTTAAAAGCAACATTAAAATGTCTGGGGAAAGTTAACTACATGTAGTTTGTCTAAAAGGCATATTAATGTGTAGTTGATCGCTTTAAACTTTAAACTTAGAATTAAGTCTGGGTGCAAAATAAGAGATTAAGACCATGAAGCATGCTGAAGAGATAGACTTTTATCCAGAATGTCTTTAGAAAATTGTGTGTGTGTGTGTGTGTGTGTGTGTGAGAGAGAAAGAGAGAGAGAGAGAGAGAGTCAGTTTACTATGTGCTGTAGTCTACTTTGAAATTGGTTCATTTGTATTTTAAAAAGTTGTTTTGAAGGGCAACTTCAAAAAAGTTATATCCTTTTAAATCTATCAGAGAAAAGTACAAAGTGCTCACAGATGTTTAATCCCTTAATGTAAAACAAAGTCCATTCATTTGAATTTGTTCATTAAAGATGCATTTGAGGTGCAGATATGTGAGCCCCGTTCTCTTGTTCTCGAGAATCAATAAAACCACAGTTCCAGATGTTGTTTGGATCACGTTTGAACACTCGCATTTAGAAACATTGCTCGTGACAGTGATGGACTGAATACTAATTGATGATAATGCTGTGAGTTTAGAGTTTTAAATACTCTTTTCAAAATTTAACTTGCTACACTTTATTCATTTATTTTTACAGCTAACTTTGCTGTAATGAGGTATCATGATGCACCAACATATGGAGCTTATGTTTGAATCAACAGAGCATCTTATTCACCATCCAGACACAGCCAGTTTGAACACACATTACAGCCATGTGCAATGCAACAGTTTACAGAGGTCACAGAAGGGAATGTAGTCTGCACGTAAATGCATTACATATTCACATTTCTCAAATTGGGAATATTTCATTCTCAAAAATAAAGAGAAAAAAAAAAACTCTTTGTGGAGATTACAATCAAAGGAGTGTCATGTTCAATTTACAGGGTGATTTGTTCCTATTTCCCATTCTCTATTTCCCTCCATTTCATTCATTTATGCTACCCTGATACAAGTTATTCACATCAAGAAGATGACGGAGGTGGGATCTGAAGTATTTAAGATGACATTCTCCATAAGACAGACTGGATCTAATGAGGAACAAGCCTCAGAATCAGGTTGTTATGGTGTCATCTGGGTCACTTGACCTGAACATTAATATAGCTGGGTTGAAATGGGCAGATCAGTGACACGATGGAGGAACCATGAGCGGCAGTGATCGAATATTATAGATTTTGTGCCTTCATTTTTGAGTTAAATGGAGATGGATAAATAATGGAGACTTTAATAACTAACTTCATGTCATCTTTAAGTAAAAAGGATTGTGTTTGGGCATTTTTTGACCCAATATATTGCATTTTATGGGCACATAACTGCATTTATGGACTACAACATGCTCTGCTTCAGGTTTGCTAACTCAACAGTCAAACAGAGTAGAAAAATAGAAAAAGAAAAAAGAGTGACTAAAAGATTAAGAAAACAACTTAATTTAATTTGACAACGCACTGCAAATGCTCACAACACAACCAAATAAAGAAATGTGCTGCAAATAGTAAAATCACATGCAAAATAAGAAAAAGTCTTCAACACTTTGACAACACACGCACTGCAAATGCTCACAATCTCACCAAATAAACGCCCTGCAAATACTCACAACACAACCAAACAAAGAAACGAGCTACAAATGTCTTCTTATTTGGTTGTGTTGTGAGCATTTGCAGTGTGTTTCTTTGTTTGTATGCATTGTGAGCATTTGCAGCACCTGCTATCAAACTGATAAAGATATTTTCTTGATTTACTGGTGCTTTTTCTATTTGAATGTGTTTTCTGAAGTTGCAGTGCATTGAGTTCTCATGTCCACCACATACATAAAATAAAATAAAATAAAATAAAATAAAATAAAATAAAATAAACCTATTTAATTTTATATGAACCTCAAAGGATTTGTAATGGCTTTAATGTCAGTTTTGTTAATAATGTACGTTTCAATCTCTGTGCAATTACAGTGCCCTCCATAATTATTGAAACAGTAAAGACAAATTTATTCTGTTTGCTGTGGAGCCAAGAAATCTGTAAATATGATTAAAAGATGAATATGAGACAAAACTACAGAATGTCACATTTTATTATTGGGTGATTCATCACAAAGATGTTTTACCAGCTAAGAAGATCAGCACTTTTAGAGTTTCAACTCCCTATCTGACATGAGCATGATTATTGGTTCAGCTGCCTCTTAGGTCTTTCTAAGTGTTCAGCTATGTCCTGTTGCATTCATTCTTCAGATATCAAAAGCAGGGAATGTTTCTAATGATGACACACACAAACCAGCATGAAGACGAGGAAGCCGACGCTGAAAGAAAAGCAAGTAATTTGGAGGCTAAAAGAAAAGAAGAAGTCAATTAGAACTGTAGGAAAAACAAAACAAGGGCATGAAGAATTCAAGAGTTTGGAAACTACCAGCATCAACATCAGCAACCAACGACAACCTGATCGGCTGAGAAAAACAACAGTAGCTGATGACAGAGAAATCATAAAAGCTGTGAAAATGAACCCTATCTGTAAACAACCTCCAGAAAGCTGAGGTGATGCTCTGTCGATCTGCAGTCAACAGGAGAATTTGACACAGAATTACAGAAGCTACACAGCAAGATGCAAACATCTGATCAGCACCAAAAATAGAAAGCCAAGATTCTTCACAAATGTGAGCCAAAAGAGTTTTGGACCGATGAGACAAAGATTAACCTTTATCTAAGTGATTGGAAAGCAAAAAACGAAGTTCAAATGATCCTAAGCATACAACCTTATCTGTAAAGCTTGGTGGAGGTGGTATCATGGCTTGTACATGCATGGCTGTCTCTAGAAAAGGACATCTTCATTTTAATGATGACTTAACGGATGATGGCAGTAATTTGTAAGGGTACAAAATCATCTTGGCTACCAATATTCAAGAAAATGCCACCAAAGTCATTAGAAAGCAATTTATATTGGATCAAGACAATAACCCATCACCAATCACCCTGCTACTACAGTCAAGGACTTTATCAGGGTATCAAGTCTTAGATTGCCCAAATCAATCTCCAGATTTTAATCCGATTGAACATTAATTTCACCAGCTGAGGAGGAGACTAAGGACAGAAATTCCCCAAAACATGCAACAGTTGGAAATGATTGCATTAAAGGCTTAAGAAAAGCATTTCAAAGCATCAGACCAAGAGTCTGGTGAAGTCTATGTGCTGCAGACTCACTGCTCTGACTGCACGCAAGCGATCTGCAACTAAATATTAGCTTTTAATATTTTACATCTGCCTTAAGTTCAACTGTTCCAATACTTATGCTCACATCAAATATTGGGATGATCTCAAGTGCTGTCCTTTTTATTTGGTAAAACATTTATGTGTCGAAAGACCTAATAATAAAGTGTGACATTCTGTAGTTTTGTGTGCATGTTCCTCTTTTAACCATATTTGCAAATGTCTTGACTCCACAGATAAAGCAATTTTTTCTTTACTGTTCCAATACTTATGGAGGGCACTGTAGTTAATAGCTGAATGTGGTGAACTTTGATTAATCCTGTGATTTTCTATATTAGTATTTCAATAGGTTGGTGCATTTTTTTACTGCAAATATTACATACTGATTGATTGATTTACAAATTGTTTCTTTGTTTCTTTGTTGTTGTTCATATTATTATTATTATTATTATTATTATTATTATTATTTACAGTGTAGAATTGCACTTTATGTAGCTATATTATTAATGAGATCTCAAAAGCACATGATCCAACAAAGCAAAGCTTCATTTCACTGGAAATACATGAACACAAAGATCTATATTTGAACCTTTCCCTCCTCCACTAAAGAGCAGACACAGCTTTTGTAGGTGCATTACACCCACAATGAAAATATCTCACAGATGCTAATAAGACATCCAAAAGGCAGCATTTGCCTGAGAGGTCTGTTTCATAAACATCCGAGGCAGCATTAAACTGACTTGATGTGCATGTTAAATGATTTGGATTTTACTGAATATATTTGTGCTGTCCAGAAAGCTGTTCTGACTGCAAAAAACCCAGCGGCTACATTCTAGGTTAGAAACTGCATAGGTGAACATGTTAATGGGGATATGGCAGAGAGCATTTGTAAATAGTAAGGTGGAGAGCTTTGAATCGTTATGATCATTTGTCTTTGTTCTAGAGGAACATCGTTAAAATGTGACCATTATAGCTATGCAGAGAACGGAAAGGACAAGTGAGAAGAGTAAAGAGAGAGAAAAAGAGATTGCTTTTTCAATCTGTTGTGTCATTTGTTGTTATTGTGTGGTGACCCTGTCACTGGCTTTACCACATTCTCATAAACTAGAAAACAGAACAGAAGATGTGAGTCGCAAGACAAATAATTCTCATGGCCAATGCCTACTGTCCCTGTCATTTTGATAGCATATATATATATATATATATATATATATATATATATATATATATATATATATATATATATATATATATATATATATATATATATATATACAATAACTAAGATCAGCAAAGGCTTTAGAAAGATTTTTAGTAGTGCATTATTTGGTAACAGTTTATTTTAAGGTGTATTTGTTACATTGTAATTATACATGTTACAAAGGACACTAAAATTAAGTGTTACCACATTTTGCATAGTTTTTTTTTTTTTTTTTTGCATAACTAGTATTATTAAATAGTGTGTTACCACTTAGCTGCTATCACTTCACTGAAAGCAAATGCAATAAATGTCTCTATTTCATTAGATATCAGGTCATATGTTGCAGATTTACTAGAACATATTAATTAAAGATTTGCATTGTCCCTTGACACTATTCTGTCACAACAAGAGTTATGTGGGAAAGAGTTTTGTGTACTCCTATACTGCCAAAACACCATTCCTCCATGTTTTCTCTCCATGGCAGTTTTCTCCTTTCTCCAGGAGAATAAAGTTCCTGCCGCACTCCTGACGCCAGCTGTCGTTCCCAATTCCGCCTCAATGGTAAAATCGAGCCGTTTCTCCGGACCTGAATCTGTCATGGGCTCAGACACCTCGCCTCCGCAAGCAGAACATCTTTAGGTGACAGTAATGAGAACATCGCTGGGGCTTATTTTATGTTGGTGTGTGTGCGTGTGTGTGTGTGTGTTTGTTTGTTTGTTTTCACTTCCTCTTCTTTACCTTCTCAGTTTCTGCATTATTTCCTTCTTCTCCTCCTCCTTTCCTCCACCTCAGTGTTTTTGGCGCCTCTTGACAGAATGCTAAACATTTCCCCGGGTGTCGTTCCGTTTGTTGGTTGACCGTTACTGGATAGCTGATTTGCATTCCTTGACTTGACATGTACTTGATGACATAACATCCTGTGTTAGCGTCACCTGGACAGGGAACTGTGGAGTGGTAGGAATCTTGCAACTGAAAATTCACACTGACTGTCACCAAGTGTCACTCATCACCACAGCAGTGAACATTGCCAAGGGCCAAGTACTGAAATTCTAGAAATTGGCAAAATCGGCAATATGCGCTCAGTCATTGCTTCTTCACACGTCAAACCAACCAATTTAACAAATCAATTAATAAATACATACATCTAATGTTCATGTTTTTGCTCATTGCTTCATTTCTTTGAGCAAGTCTGCATTAAAAGTCTTGCAGTTTGGATTTAGCATTTATTTCTTCAGTAGAATTAAGCACAAGCATGATCTCCGTTGAAGGTTACAACAAGATTCACAAAGGTGATGATACCTGTCAGATGTATTTAACTCTCAACACCCACCATCAGGTTCAAAAACAGCACTTGCTGACAGTATTTCATTAGAACGGATTATGTTGGAGTTTTAACCACTGAGAAAAAAAAAATAAAAAAATAAAAAAAAAACATCAATTTGTGGTCTACAGAAGCAGAAGTAATCAGCTGACTATAGATATCGTTAAATGCAACATAAGCACTATTTTTGTACCTTTCTATGGTGACCAGGTGGAGACATGTCGTTTTTTTTTTTTTTTTTTTTTTTGCTATGGCCACAACATATGAACTTATGGGAACATGCTAAAATGTTGTGGCCACAGGATCATTTTGTTGAGATAATGACATCCTTATGTCGTGGCTATGCAATGTGAAGTCATGGCCACAAGATTGTGTGTCGAAGAAACAATGCTTGATGCGTAAACAAACCTGTGTGAACATAGCAACCTGGGATTATCAGAAATTCACTTTAAAGGGAATTTAACATATTAGGTTGTGCTATTTTGTTCTTTTTTTTTGGCTAGTAATTAATAGGCAAAAATTATAAACACTAATGGTGTTTAATTTCATTCCAATAATTTAATAATAAAAACATAACATGCTCACTTATCATTGTATTGCCTCATTTATCACACATCTTTTTTATACTTGTTCATGTTCATAATAACATAATTTGAATGCTGTCTAGGCGATATCATGCACAATACTGGCTAGTGTAGCCTAAATGTTAATATAGTAATTCCTAAATGCCGTACTTTTTTTCCTCTTACTTCGAAATAAAATATCAATTTATCCATTTATGAGAATGCCAGGTTGCTATAATCATGCAGGTTTGTATGCATTAAACCCTGGCCAAAATAAAATTATATTGTATATTGTATTTAATTAGTCATTTAAAAACCTCATGCACATGACCCAGGGAAACGTTTGGAAAGGTAGACTGATTTGAAACTGACCCTAAAACTGGGTGAATAAACAGAATGAATGTTTGCACAATAGTTAATGAAACCATTAAATCATATTCAGTTCGATGCAGAAAGTGAAAATAGATTTATAATGCATTTACACATGATTGTATTTTAGTGAATATCATTAAGAATTGCATTATTCTTATTAAAAATAAAAATAAAATAAAAAACTTGAAAGAAGTACAATGGATATACCTCTGCATCCAACAATACCACTTCCCATTATTATAATTTAGATTTCCTCAAGATCAATTAAGATGAAGACTAGCCATGTTTTGCAAATATCATGCATTAAGGTTCTTGTCAGCATTGCAACCACTTTATTTGTCTTGGCCAAAGGAAAAAAAAAAAACTGAAAGTGCATATGCATGCCATCAGTCTTTGAAATAAGCAACCAAATGGAGTGGTACTGAAGCATTCCCACTGCAACAACATTATACCTTTGCCCAATTTACTGTTTGTTTGTTAGGGTTTCTATCCTGAGCATTTCGTCTAATTGGAAATGGAATCTTAATGAAACATTGATAGAAAAAGGGCAGTGGACCCAAACTCAGTAGAGCACCATGAAGTAATTGTACCTTATTCAGTATAGACCACATTACGAAAAAAAAAAAATAATAATAATAAATAAATAAAAAATACTTTTTATAAGAGTAGTTCACTCAAAGTAGATTTGTGCTCTTTATTATTCTTACACCAAAAAAAAAAATTAAAAAATAAAAGATGTACAGAATATTTTTTTAAACCAATCAGGAAATGTGACCACTGAACTCAATGCAAATCAAAAATAATGAAATAACAATTATCCTACATGAAATTGTAATGTGTAGCATGTGCTGATGACTGTCTCATTCAGTGTGTACAAATCAGTGTTTTGCTTGTGGGTGATATTTCATAGATGTTGATCATCAATGCTAATTAAAGCTGCTTTAAGCTATTTTTTTACACCTCACATAAAATGTCTTTACTCCGGAGGGTGCGGTTTTGAGACTACAGTTAGTGGTTCAGGATAGCAGGATGAAAGTTATGTCAATAAATACATATGTTTTTTAATTAATTGCATGTGCTAGTAAATTAATTTGACAACCCTGATTATTTCACAAAATATGAATGTGGACTCATTAATCTGGCTACATGAAAACATGAGAATCAGTTCTGATGATTAAGCAGGTGAGAAGAAGAATGTTTCTGTCTATGAAACAGATTTAATTGGAAATGTTCAAATAACTAAATGTAGGCAGCAGACAGCCAATCAGATTTTGAGACTGGGTATAATTTATGTCTTGAGGGATAATTTGAGTATTGCGGTATAATTTATGTCTTGAGGGATAATTTGAGTATTGGGGCCAGATTTAGTAATAGCTTGTGCCAGAGTAAACCAACTTTTGCCGTTAAAATAGTACTGTCAGGATTTACTAAAGATGTGCAGTGAAGAATTTGTGCTGAAAAGATGTGGAAATTGTTGCTATTTTTGTGCCTGACCTTTTTGAATATGCATTTTTAAGAGTTTCCTTTTCAGATGCAAACTTTATGGGAGGAGAACATGCGGAAGAAGGAAGATAATTTTTCCCACATGGTTCTTTTCAACATACTATATGGCTTCATTTCTTTATTTTTTATTTAGTTGATATGTAAATGAGATATTCTGTCTGTGTCCTTTAAGTTGTGCATTGTCAGTAAATCACCCGCAGAAATGTTCATGCCCAAATTGCACGTCCTTGTTTTGGATTTGCACTTTAGCACTAATTTGCCCTGTTTAGTAAATCTGGCCCTTGGTATGATTTAAAGGGACTTCTCAGTTTTCCAATTTGAAAATTGTTTCATTATTTACAGTACTCACACTCCTGTCGTTCCAAACCTGTAAAACAAGGAACATAAAACATAAAACATAAAAGAAGATAAATAATGATGAGGTACAAACTCTGGACCATGATGACTTTCATTTTATTGCAAAAAATAATAATAATAATAATAACAATAATAAAATAAAATAAAAAAAATAATAAAATAAAATACATAATCTTTCTCAAAATATCTCCTATAGTATTCTACAGAAAAAAGTAAGTCACATAGGTTTGGAATGTCAGAGGGGTGAGTGAACGATTACAAATAATTGTATTTGTATATATATATTACATGGTAAATTTGATGGCGAAAGAATACTTTCAGATAACAATGGCAAGGTAATTAACAAACAAATTCCTGACCACTCAGTCTGTTAAACATTAAGTTTGGCGTTCAGGGTTGTGTAGGTGAACCATAGCGGTAATGAAGGCGAGAAGTAGCATGACCTTTACTTGAGGGCATAGCTCTACTTGTAATGATGTCACGAGGGTTGTGCTGACATCATATCACCAGCATAACTGTTCAATCAATTTTCAACACTCTCTCCCTAGCGAGAGTATTTGCCTGATTTTGATTAAATTACCATTGAATCGGCAGGCAACCCTAGAGACTTGTTTTCTGCTCTTTCTCTCTCCCTACCTCTGCTTCTGTCTCTCTCTCTCTTTCTTTCTTTTTCCTGCTTGCTTGCTCCCCCTCACCCTTTTTCATTTTGAGGTTTAACTTGACTCAATTCCAAATCGAGATTGTACCCTTGACCTCCCAGGCTGCCTCCATTAATAGCATCTGCTGAAGCGTTTAATAGGTTTCAGAAGCTCTAAGTAGTCAGTGGGCAGACTCCTTTGAGTAAATGCTTGTTATTTTTGTCGGCCATTTTGTGTGCTACCTTGAGTTATTAAGCCCTTATCATCTTGACTTGTAAACCAATCCCTGAAAGAAGTGTCATTCTTTGACCCAGGACCAGCCGTAAAGAGGCTAAACAACATCATTCGATCAGGGTTGAGGAAAACACTACATATAAACAGAGGTGAGTGAGGCAAACAAGTTTCTTTTTCACAGTATTGAAGTCAGTGAGAAGTGTGGCTTTAATTGAAAATGAATCGGAATTTAAAGCACTGCATTTTGGCTCAAAAGACCTGTAGCTTCAAGGGTGTGTCTTGTTCTGTTCAGAAACTTCTGCGCTTGAGGCAATTTTAGGCGTATTACATTTCCTCTCTGATTTGACAGTTTCTTACTTAAGCAAGCTGGTTTCTATGCATATCATTACAACGTAACAGATTGTTAGTTAATTGCAGTTGAGTCTGGAGGCATCGCTTCTTCTGCAATCATTTCTTAAACAGAGAAAAGAACTGGGGCAAAACTCGAGATGCATCCCCAAGCAAGACGGTTTTGGGTGCTGATATCTAAAGTACCAAAATTATACCAACATGAGTTGCGACATATTCCAGCTGGACTATTTTGGTGGTGGGTATTTGTGATGTGATACACTTATATTGCTTCACACGCTAATCCCACTACTTTAGCTACTCCTGTCCTCAGGGACTGAATGGCTTAAAAGTATATACCTTAGGATTTATGCCACTAGCTGGACCTATGTTGTCCCGTAAACTATTTTTAAGCAATAAGCCAATCTAAAAGTGGTAGTATTGTTTAGCCCTTCCCTCCCTTCCTTTTTTTGCTGGAAAACATCTCACAGTCTGTCAGACATCTAGAAAAGATGTCAGTGTGAAAGAGACATCACATGAGCAAAATGTGAGCCCTTCGCTTGTAGTGCCCTTGAGCGAGGTATTTTGTCTTATGTCTGCTCTGGAGGGAGCAACGGAGTAGAATTCACTGTTTTAGGTATTTGGTATGTAAAAATAAAATAAAAAGATGTTTAAATAAAAATGTAGCTTGTGTTAATAAGTGAGTTAAGTTAGGGTTAGAATTTTCTGGCCATCACCACTTTATTCTGGGTGTGTTATTTTAATGTCTGATGTTCCGGCATGGATTCTCCCAAAGGCAGCTTTAGGGAAATCATCCATCGGCAGCAAGATTCTGCAAGAAGCAGATTTAGATGAAGCCGCTGCCGCAGCACATTACACTCCTCACAGAGAAATGGTATTTTTTTTAACAAGCCGTGATATACAAACATAGAGCTAGCAAAGCACCTTAGGTTGTAAGTCTCTGTCTCTTTCTCTTACAAAGCAAAGAGGAACAGCAGACGCCACCATCATTTGGTGGTGTTTATTTATTTATTTTTTTGCTGAACGGGGCATCTCAGCAAAAATTTGTTCCAATATGAGAACTCCAAAATCATGTGCCAGAAATAATCCAACTTTTTATGCGAAAAAATGCTACGGGCTTCAGAACACTGTGGAGCATGAAGGAAATCTGTTTGCCTTTGTTTTCTAGAAAAGAAAAGAAAAGAAAAGAAAAGAAAAGAAAAGAAAAGAAAAGAAAAGTAGTTTTCTTGTTTAGAAAAGGAGACTTTAGACTAAATATGGGAAACAAATACAGTTTTGTTTTACTTTTCAGCTTTTGTCTAAACTAAAAGAATTCATAATTAGATACAAATGTAGATTTTATGTCCATGCTGTCATTTAAGTTGAAGGATTTCTTTCAGATATCCGAGAAATCATTGTGCATTAAGATGCTGAAAAAGTACTGCAATTTATTTCATTCTGCCAAACCAATAGCTTATTGGTGTTTATCCTATGGAACACAAACAGAGTTAGTAATAGCAGAATGCCCAAGCTGTTCAATTAAATGAGGACCTTGGTTGATCAAGGAAAGTCCACAGTCATGTGGATCACTGTGATGATGGTTGTATGGTGCTCTTTGTTCTTTTTAGAAATGACAGCTTCAATCTTTATTAACTTCTTTATTAATTTTAATTGTATGGACTAAAGCAGCCTAGACATTCTGTGTAGTGGCTCATAGTAGATTAAGTAAAAAGTTATTCTGGAATGACTTGGTGAGTGATGACAGAATTGTCTCTCTAACTTTTCCTTCTAGTTAAGAAGCACTAGACAGAATTAGTGTGAAAGTACATGTGCTTAAATATAGGCTGTTAATTAATCCAAAAAAACATGTTAACTGATTATCCGACCTCTACAATCATCAAACACAGTATGCTTTCATCATAATTGCACATCTACATGCATTGTGGTTACTGTGTTGTAACCACCATATTTAAAACATGTTATAGTTCATATATTTTAGTTTTTTTATACAAAGATACATTTTTTTATGTTTTTAATGTTATATTCAGTAAAACCTATGTGCAAAAATCAACCCAGATTAACTAGTAAGCAATATTACAGAAACCCCATTAGTAGTTGTGTGTAACCAACTTTTAGGAAAAGTCAGATGAATGTAATTCTGTGTGCTTCTTTTCTCCAGCTCTGTAGAACAGTAAAAATACTTATAAAATAGCAACGTTCCTTTCCTCTTCAGGTGTTTTCTCCCAGTATCCACTGTGTTTGAAAGGTATGTTATTTAAATAAGTGTTAATAAATTAGCAATCAGCAGTTCTGGACCTTTGGCGAGGACTCTCTTCTACTCTGTGGTATAACTACCCATTTGGCTTGGACAACTAAAAATATTTTGTCCCTGGCCATGTGATTTTATAATAGAGTGACTTCACTTTCCATTCTTCAGTTGACATGAACTCATATTATATCTCATTATAAGCACCATACGGCAAAGGCATTATGATGAAAGTGTGAACAACAGTTTATTTCTGTTGTCTTTCAACCTCCAACCCTCTTTTGCTCCCCTTGCATTTCTGTTTTGTTTACCAAATGGTTAGAGAGTGCAGATTAATAGCAGTCCAGAGGGCAAAAGGTAATGAAAACTGGAGTAGTTTCCCTCCTGAGACAAAGGCGGCTGAACAGAATTAATTATGTCTCTCAAAAATATATATAAAAAAAGCTTGTGCTTTCATTGGGGAATGTAATACAAGTAATTTGGAGCTCTTTCAAAGGCTCAATGTTTTAAGCATCAATAATCTCATGTATGGCATTAACAACTAAAATTAGGGTTCATCATGAAATCCAAAAACACATGACAATGAAGAGATAAGATATCCATCACGCAGTTCTCCCAACTGCCTGACGATTTATTTTATTTATATTATTTATTATAGTGTTTTCTTGGTATACAAATTTGATTCTATTATTGGTCCTAAAGATTAGAATGAAACAAATGGGATCGAGGTAATTAGTGAATTATTTTGTTTTAAGAGCACAGGGTATATGTAAATGCTCAACTTTGTATGTCTAGAGCTGAAATAGTGCTCTTAAAAGTACAGATTGTTCCAGTAACTTGCAAGATCAAGATGCAAACAGACTGATTCTGCTGTATAGTGGCACATATAAAATAAATAAATAAATAAATATGTTTCAGCTGAGGTCAGTTCAGTGTTGATTCAGTTCAATTCAAAAACTCTGTAAAGATCGTCAGTTATGGAAGTATTTCAATTCAGCTATAAAACATCCCTGTTGAAAACAATGATGTCATAATTTAGCTCAGTTCAGTTCTCATCCAATAGTGTCTTTTTCGGTTAGTTCAATAATATTGTTGAATATTAGATTTGACCAGTGACAAGGAACCCAAATTCCATCTGTGACAGAAATCAAGGGAGAAAAATAAAATAAATAAACACACTGGATGGGGTGGGGGGGGGGGGTGCATCATGAGTTTGATGGTGGACTGGGATCATTAAGAATATTCATCCAGTATGATTACTCAACTTTGAGTTGAGGGGCAAAATCTTTAAGTAAATAAATGCATTACAATAAATAAATGCATTAATAAATAAATAAAACCCACTTAAAATAAAAAAAATCCAGAGCCTTGTGTGAGTTTGTCAGCAGGAATAGGAATGAAGAATCAGAGTGCAATTTAAACACGGAATACTTAAACAAACAACTCAGAAAGCAGGAGCCAATGATAACTCAACTAAACATGATGGAGAATGGACCAAAACCAAGGGAGAACTGAGGGCTTATAAGCAGGAACCAAACAAAGGGAACTAATGAGATGATTAATCAACAAACTAATGGAAATTAATGAACTAATCAGGGAACACAGGAATACTAGGTCACCGGCAGGAAGAACCGAAACACAGGGAAATCTAAACAGAAACAATATATAAACGGGACAGAGGTCAAATATTATCCCTGATGAGTAAGCAGGCTTATATATATATTTTTTTTTACTGTCTTGAAAGTTTTATCCTATAAGAAAAGCATTGGTTATTCATCAAATTGCCCTTCAGTCTGGCTTAGGGATGATTCATAGCAAAAATATCAAGATCCTCATCACACTTTAACACCACGCTGTTGAGCTGCCATTATTAGCTCCAGGGTTTCCTGTCATGATATTTGCAATAAAACAGCATTGTAATTGGCAAGCCTTTTATACATCATAAGGCTGTTTACACATAGTCATATTAGTCCATGCGTCTTGCGCAGTCTGCCTGGGTTTGTACAATCCATACAATTGGCCACATAACAGTGACTCCGTAACATGGGTCTGAATTTGGTCTTCTGAGTAAAGGGTCTTTGTTGGCATCAACAGTTCCAAGAAGAACCTTTAATATTCCATGAATAAACTTTACATTGCACAAATGACAGATTATTTCCATTTCAGATTATTATGATGTTTGTTAAACTAAGAAAAAAAAGTTATTTTGAGAGTAAATGCTGGCATATGAAATATTCTAAGCATAATCTATGACTAATCTGACAGTTGTGCATTTCAGATATGTCTCGGAGGGAGTTTACACTAGGTCTTTTTACAACTGGCTAGCTATCAGATCACTAAAAATGCATGACGTGAATAAGCGTAAATACCTCCGGTGTGTCAGATGTTTGTCACAGCATAGTGTGTTATTATCTTAATGTGCATGCTTCTGGAGATGTCTGACCTCCCAGTGATCACAGTGATTTATCTTCGACTCTCTATCAGCTACTCTGATTACGGTTCATTTCAAATGAGAGCAGGTCAGATGAATTTTACAGATACACAGATTACTTTATTTTATGTGAAAAATCCACAAAGCAGCATTACCTTGGCTGAATTCCTAAAGTTATTTTCAGAGGATAACAATAAGTCGAGTTGCTATTCCTTTCTGAGAAATGGCTGCATATAAATGGTCAGCAGCTGAATCCGAACGAAGTGTCTAAACAGATCGATAGTCATCTTCTCTAATCACAAGTGCTCACGATTGAGATTTTTAGGCCTGGACCGCGCCGTGAGCCTTCCTTGTTCTTGCGTATATAAACTTGCTCAAGATTGCCTCATGCATGCCAATGGCTCCATTTGATTCTAAACAAACAGCCAGCCAAACTCTCCCTCTAGGACTCTGAGTCAGCCCCTCTTCTGTCAAACAACACAATTGATTCCAAAGCTGACCTGAGTGGAATGCAATATCAATTCTTCAGAACTTCCTTCCACAGCCTTATATTGACTTCCGTAATAACTGAGAGAATGGAAATTGGATGGGTGCTTGTCAAATGTGTAAAAGGAGTGTCACTTATCTTTACTACATATTTCACTACATACACTACACATCTCTTCATCTTTTCATGTCTGATTTTCACACCATCTGCTACAACTGTTTTCAGTTTTCTTTTGTAGCATACCGTAGCTTAGCTTAGTGGCCTGCCCAACACTGAGAGCTAGTGTGTTCTTTGGGCAGTCTGCCAGTGTCTGCCTTTCTAAACATCCACAGTCACACTGCCAGCATCACCTCACCCCTGCCCTATCACTATTTTAGTAGAGGACAGATCTGCTCTATTACTCCCTCATCTGATCTACCCCTCGGTCTCAACTCTTCTCATCACGCTTTCCATTGTAATCTCATCTTTCATCAGCCGTTGGGGGCCCGCCATGCAGATCTGCTTATTAATCAATCTGACGGGCTAGTGCCCAGAGATGCATAGAAACTACAAGATCCACAATGTAGTGTATGTGTGGGGATTCAAGATATGGTTGTATCACATTTTTTTTTTTTTTTTTTTTTTTATATCTTAAAGTAAAAATAGTCAAACAAACAAACAAACACAAAGCTTTTACTTTTTTCTTCTTCTTCTTCTTCTTTTTTTGTTGCAAATGAGTCACTTGATGAAACTAACATGAAGAGACATCAAGGGAAAAAAAAGAGAACTATATCATAGAGAGCCCCCCTGTAGACCCTCATGACTGTGTGTCAAGGTCAATAAGTCTCTGAAAATACTTGATAATTTAACCTTTTTTTTTCTGACAAGGCAATGTTAGTTTAGCTTGTAAAATGTCAAAGTGTAATTACATTGTTTCTTTTCTTAAAAATAAAGATCAAGGTACTCCTACAGTTATCAAAGGTCTAAGTAAAATATGTGTAACTAAAATGACTATTTATATTCATATAAATAGTAACGAATATACAAAATGTACATTTTCCGAGAATTTGGCATATTTGTTTTAAACAAGATTTTTAAATGATTTCCCCTTTCTTGTGAACTCTCTTATTTGCCATTGAGCCACATGCCATTCAAACTGAACATAACTTGTTTCTTTTCTTAAAAATAAAGATTAAGGTACTCCTACAGTTATCAAAGGTCTAAGTAAAATATGTGTAACTAAAATTACCATTTACACAAGGAGTAACCCAGTAAAGAAAATATACAAAGTGTACATTTTCCAAGAATTTGGCATATTTGTTTTAAACAAGATTTTTAAATGATTTCCCCTTTCTTGATTGTGAACTCTCTTATTTGCCATTGAGCCACATGCCATTCAAACTGAACATAACTTGAACACCTGTGATAAATAAGAGCTAAATAAAAGTCTTAGTAGTCAGTGACTCTATATTTAGATTTTTATACGGAAATGACTCACCTTTTAAAAGTTAACCAGTGGATTTTTTATTTTATTTTTCTACTTAAACTCACTTCTACATCTGCAGCTTCTGAAGATTTTTTTTTTTCACCCAGATAGGGCTGAAAAAGACTGTCCTGTCATATCCAATCATTACATTGTCTGCCAGGGAAGGAGGCTAACGAGGGAGGATTGCCCGAAGCAAACAGACGCATAAACCCCCTTTCCTGCTGCCTAACCCTGCCTCACATCCTTCACTTCCTGTGAGACTCATCCAGACACTTGTTGGGATTGAAAGCAACATTTCTCAGATATGGGAAGAGCAACAGAGAAATGCCTTCTCCCCTAACATTTTCTAGTTTCTAGGTTGCTGGAAGGGACGTCTTGCCAGTCCAGAACATTCATTAAGAGGTTAAACTTCACATTTACATCTACTTCGAAAAGGACCTAGCAACAATTAGTAGCCATGCAAACCAAAAACCTATTCATGGCATTATATACAGAAAATCTAGAGATGATATTCACCCAATATCAACCGCAGCCAGATGCATTTATCTACACTGCCCTTTTTCCCCATTCATAAATGCACTGTATGCATTATCCAAATTCTGTTAATCCAATCTGCCATTCCCCTTCTCTGACATTGAGGAGGAGGACATTTGAAAGCCTCTGAGACCCAGAACCCTCCATCCATAGCAGCAGAGCGTGTCTGTAAAGCACTCTCTCCATACCAGAGGATAATTCCTCCATAAGAGGTAGCAGATAGCAGGCGTCAGATCCCTTTCTCCCAAAGCTAAAACTTGGCACCATCCACTCACTGTCACATCAATACAGGTTCCAAAACAGCCAGAACAATGCTTGAGAAGCCCACAGTTCTACCCTGTCCTGGTTTTTTGAGTCTGACGTGCAATCCCATGTTTGGCAGAAGAGAATGGTCCATGCAGCCACAGGCTTAAGAGATAAAAGATTAATTGAAACAAATCAGTGGGGGAGAACTTAAAGCACAGAGTGAGCAGAGAGAGGGGGAGATTGGGATTAGAGTTTAGGAGAGTGTAACCAAGCACATCCTGAGCACTGACCCATCCTTCAGCCAAGTCGAACTTGGAATGGGGTTCAAAGACTTGGCACAGCCACTCAGATTTTGTTAACCCTCTCCCATCCCTGCTGCTTTTTTGGCCTTGTTCATTTTATTTTATCCACTTCTTCTCTTGCCCAATTGGATATAAGATATGAACAGAAGCATAACCTTTATCTTCGAGGCTTCAAGTCAGCATATAATTAACCTTTACCTTAGTTGCTCCTTTTGACTGTATTGTGAATGATTCATCCATTTATGTATCTTTTTCTTTTATTTATATTAAATTTTGAGATTGTGCTTTCTTATCAGAAAGCCATAACTTGATAAACACTTGCCCCTTTCTTAAATGTTAAATTATTTTGTTTTCATGTGACGTCACATCCATACAGGAACACCTAACTGGAGAGCAAATTGCAGCTTTCCACCACTGACTGCCATTTTTGTATGTTTGTATTAAATTAATTTGTATTAATAATTGTAAGACCCTGATATTAAAAGGCCAAATTTAGTAGACACCTTATTGATGATGCATACATTTTACAGGCAGGCAGATGAACTTCTGAATATATAAATGCAGTCTGCAAAGTTTCACAAAATGTTTCCCATAGAAATCCAATATAAAGAAATTGCTTTACCATTTAGTGCATTGTGCTCATGCTCCGGGCTCATCTGCTTGCCTGTACAAAGTATGCATCATCAATAAGGTGTATAAAGAATTTGATCTTATAATATCACTGTTTTAAAGACATTAAGGCACTTTCAGTGTTTTCGCATTAAGCATATTAGAATGTCCTGCTCTTTTTAGTGATTAAAATATTGTGGTAGGTGCTTTATGGATTGCAAATGGGCCAAACTTGCATTTTGTTCACATATCTTTGATTTGTTCTTTTGAGAGGTGGTCTAAATATTTGTGGCATTCAAACAGGTGGAAAATTGAGAAGCTTGTGCTGCAGTCCTATGGATGCTTCACCTGTGCCTTTACACTGATAGACATTGTTATTTGTTATTTGGCAAATTAAGTAAATCAGTAAATATATGACAACAATTGCTTTAAGAAAACCATTTATATATATATATAATAAAATATATAAAATATATATAATAAAAAATACCCATAGTTGAGGAAACAGTATGTGTGTATGTATATATATATATATATATATATATATATATATATATATATATGTACTATACTCAGTGTATATACAGTATTAGTATTTAAAGGTCTTGCATGTAACTGGATTATTTTGGTACATGAGCAGCATTATAACAAGGAATCAAAAATTTGCCTCAGGCTTTTGGGGACCATGAATATGAGAGCTTTCCAAGACATGGCTTTGTCAGGTATTGGTAAGGGAGGAACTCAGGTGCAGACAGGGATTCTCAACACAAAGGGTTTATTAAATACAAAAAGGGGAAAACAAAACCCACGAGGGGGAAAACAACAGCTAGGGCAGGAACTAAACAACTTAACAGGGCAGGATTGATAAGACAAACAAACTCTTGACACTAACTACAAACACTCACGGTAATACAAGGACTTCAGAGGGTACAGCACAATCTCACACACGATCACATAAGTAGAACACATCTGAGAAACACATAAGTAACGCAATGAACCGACGCAAGACAGAGCACACTTGGAGACCTAAATAGGGGAAACAATCAAGACACGACAGGTGGCACAGATGGGACAATCAAGACACGACTAGGTTAACAAGGGGGGCGGGGCAAGGGAACGAGACAACACAAGCACATGGCCCAAAGACAAGGCCATGCGCTTGTACACAAAACAAGGGTCTGTCATGATCCTGCCTCAAGACTAGGAAAAATCAAGGACACGAGGGCAGGATCATGACAGAACCCCTCCCTTAAGGAGCGGCTTCCAGACGCTCCTCAAGGGAACATCAAACACGGGACATGACTGACATGACAGACTGGGACACAGACACAAACCAACAAGACATGACTAATAATAACAAAGGCAAACATGAAAACACAATGGCAGGGTTAGGGTGACATAACAAAAAAAACAAACAGGGAAGGGGAGGGGGCGGGACCACAAAGTTCATGGGGGACAGACCAGGGCGGGGGGGTGAGGTAGGAATCTTAGGAGGACAGGACGAAGGCTGACGACGGGGGGTACGGGCAGGTCTGGGTGGTGAGGGGCGGGGAGGGGTCTCGGGACAACTGACAGGGGACATGACAGGAGCAGACAAGGGACGCGGGGCAACACTTACGGGACGCGGGGCAAGACTTACGGGACGCGGGGAGACGACATCTACTGGACACGGGGGGACAACATCTACTGGACACGGGGGGACCACAGGACACGGGGCCACATCAACGGGACACGGGGCCACATCAACAGGACACGGGGCCACATCAACAGGACACGGGGCCACATCAACAGGACACGGGGAGACAACATCTACGGGACACGGGGGGACAACATCTACTGGACACGGGGGGACAACATCTACTGGACACGGGGGGACAACATCTACTGGACACGGGGCCACATCAACAGGACACGGGGCCACATCAACAGGACACGGGGCCACATCAACAGGACACGGGGCCACATCAACAGGACACGGGGAGACAACGGCTGGACATTTGGGACTTCTGGGGACAGGGTCAGGGGACAAGACAGGACTGACGGGGATTTCTAAAATTTGGACAAGACGGGACAAATAATCAGAAAATGCTTTAGCAGCTAGGACAATTGGCATCTCCTTATGAGAAGAAACCGACAGTACAAGAGTCTTTGCTGCAGAGTCGGCCGCGGCTCTCTCCTCCGCTCTCACGACTGCCGACTTGCATACAGCTTTCTTTCCCGGCTCGGGCACGCTAGCGCTCACCGCTGCTGACTCGGACACGCTCACTGCTGCTGGCTCGGGCACGCCAGCGCTCTCCGCTGCTGGCTCGGGCAAGCTCACCGCTGCTGGGTCGGGCACGCCAGCGCTCACCGCTGCTGGCACGGGCACGCCAGCGCTCTCCGCTGCTGGCACGGGCACGCCCACCGCTGCTGGTACGGGCACGCCAGCGCTCTCCGCTGCTGGCACGGGCACGCCAGCGCTCTCCGCTGCTGGCACGGGAGGAAACGGGGTCACAGGACCGGCAGGCCCCCTCTTCCTCCTCTTCCTCCTTGGGCGCGGTGCAGAGACCACAGCTGGGTCAGAGGCGGGTTGGGGGAGTTCGGTCTCTGGCAGGGCTGACTCCGACGATTCCGAGGCAGACTCCCACGATAACCGTCTCCCTCGCTTCCCGGGGAGACCGACGGGTGTGGGAGGCACCTCAGGACTCGGTGAGGGATGTGCCTGATCCCCCAGAGTGGCCACGGCCAGGATACGACCCTCTGGAACCGTTGGCAGCTGGGTAGGTGGGGACCTCTGGGGCTCCTCCTCTCGCCCGCTCGCTCCGGAACGACCTCCCCTGGTCCCCCGGAACACCACAAGGCGAGAGCCCTCAAAACAATCTCGCTTGCTGGCTGACAACATCCAGTATTGCCTCCTGTCTGCTGAGTTCCCTTGTGGTCGGTTCATTCTGTCAGGTATTGGTAAGGGAGGAACTCAGGTGCAGACAGGGATTCTCAACACAAAGGGTTTATTAAATACAAAAAGGGGAAAACAAAACCCACGAGGGGGAAAACAACAGCTAGGGCAGGAACTAAACAACTTAACAGGGCAGGATTGATAAGACAAACAAACTCTTGACACTAACTACAAACACTCACGGTAATACAAGGACTTCAGAGGGTACAGCACAATCTCACACACGATCACATAAGTAGAACACATCTGAGAAACACATAAGTAACGCAATGAACCGACGCAAGACAGAGCACACTTGGAGACCTAAATAGGGGAAACAATCAAGACACGACAGGTGGCACAGATGGGACAATCAAGACACGACTAGGTTAACAAGGGGGGCGGGGCAAGGGAACGAGACAACACAAGCACATGGCCCAAAGACAAGGCCATGCGCTTGTACACAAAACAAGGGTCTGTCATGATCCTGCCTCAAGACTAGGAAAAATCAAGGACACGAGGGCAGGATCATGACAGGCTTCTTTTGCTAACAAAATTTTGTAACAACATTTCTTTTAAAAAAATACCATCGACATTATGTCCTATCAAATCACTAGAGGTTTGTGCAATGCAGAGCGATCTAATACAGTCAAAGAAAAACACATTAAAAATAACTAATTGCAATATATTGTACTTTTTGAATTCATTGATTATTTGATGAATGTAAGCATTTTGGGGGGAGAACTGTGCATGGGTTTCCAATTAGACTGCTTTCAGCTTCAGTCTGAAGTTTTCCATTTTTCTTTTCTCACCTAATTTAATTCTTTTTCTCAATAGAAACTTTATTTTCTTTAATCTTCAAAAAGTGCTTCCTAGATGAACCTGACTGAAAGTGATGATGGACTGAACTAAGGAATTATGGCCTACAGGTTGGAGCAGGTCTGTTTTAGAAGCTTAGGGAGCAGTGAAGATCTGAAGGGACCGTCTATCTGGAGGATTAAGGGTTTCTAAGGGTTATCTACTGGCTGCAGGTCAGCAGGCAACAGCTTAATGAACACATTCTCTTCAGCCATTGCTGCAAAGCCGAGGAAGTGACACTCAGCACTAATTACCAAATTCCCTCACTGCTGGGGTCAAAGGCCCCCTTCCTTCATGATTAAATTCAAGGAGTGAGTGAAAAAGGAAAAGGGTAAACTTTGAAGTCTTGTTTTGAAAGAGAATATTGACTTTTATTCTTTCAACAAGTTCCATGATTCCTACCTGGTTATTATTATTTATTTTTTTTATTCAGTTTTTAAAAGTCTTACTCTAGACAGTTTTACTATAAAACTTGCCTTTGTCTATACAACTCAACCTCTGTTAAGTCATACAGTATTATTTACTACTGCACAATTCCATTTCCGGTAAAGAGCACAAAATGAGAAACACATTCATCTGACACGCATACGTATGGGAACTCCAGGGAAGTGCATGCTCTTTGCCTCTGATTTGTCTTTTTAAACATTTATCTGGCCTATCACTATGGGAACCATTAACACAATCAAAGTGATGTTTGCCACAGTTAGCTATGTTTCAGAGTATGTAAGGCAGCCGAGTCTCTTGAGAGGCATATACAGCAAAAAAAAAAAAAAAAAAAAAAAACTCCCAGAAAATAATAGCTGGTGCTGGCTAAGAATTATGGCGAAAAGAATCAAGTAGTAAAAATATTTACATGGTATAAAAAAGATACTTGTAAATGTTTGATTTTCAGAGGCTACATTTCTAATTATTTTACAATGTTCTATCTGTGTATGAAGGCAGAACCTTGTTGTACAATGATGCTCTATTCTGCCAGATTTCAGCACCAAGGACAGTGCCGAATATGAGCACACAGCCAAGAGATGATCCTGGAACAAGACACATCCGAAAACAGTCAGGTGCTCTTCAGCTCTGGGTTTAAAAGATGCCCAGTGAGCAGTGGAGTCAGTATTACGTCGTACTAAGTCAAGTCGTCAAGTTACCTTTATTAAAAGCAACTGAACAGCATTCATTAGGAAAACAGTGTGTCATGACAGTTAAAGGCAATGAAACAATGACAGTTAAAGGCAGTTCATCATTGAATTCAGTGATGTCATCTATGTTCAGTTTAAATAGTGTCTGTGCATTTATTTGCAATCAAGTCAATGATATCGCTGTAGATGAAGTGACCCCAACTAAGCAAGCCAGAGGCGACGGCGGCAAGGAACCGAAACTCCATCGGTGACAGAATGGAGGAAAAAACCTTGGGAGAAACCAGGCTCAGTTGGGGGGCCAGTTCTCCTCTGACCAGACAAAACCAGCAGTTCAATTCCAGGCTGCAGCAAAGTCAGATTGTGCAGAAGAATCATCTGTGGTCTTGTCCTGATGGTCATCTGAAACAAGGTCTTTACAGGGGATCTGTATCTGGGGCTCTAGTTGTCCTGGTCTCCGCTGTCTTTCAGGGATGTAGAGGTCCTTTCTAGGTGCTGATCCACCATCTGGTCTGGATACCAAGTCTAAAGATTCAGTTTAGTCTTCCTCGTATGTTCAATATAAAGACTATTACAATGATGACACCACAGAAAAAGATGCTTTTCTGAGGATTTATTTTATTTTCTCCAGTGATTTCAAACTATTGGTGTCTTTAAACTACAAGCTGTTGTTCACCTCACACGCCTTCTATCTGCAGACCAGTATTACACCTCAACAGCCACAATCACTGTTCTCTGCATTAGCAAATTCCTTCACTTTCACTCTAAACACTTAAAGAACTCCTGTGAGAGAAGTCACCACTGTCAATTTTGAGTCTTTAGTTGCCTCTCAGTGTTAATGATGAAACATGTGGGTCTAAAATATATAAATATGAAATATATATTGTATATTATACTGTATATATATATATATATATATATATATATATATATATATATATATATATATATATATATATATATATATATATATATATATATATATATACTTAGCCCACCAAATTCATTTCTACAGTAACCTACTAAATAGCATGTGTGATTAATTAGTCATGACATGGTTATTTTCCTTTTCCATTAAGACTAAATTCAATTCATTTCCATACCCAATAGGTGTGTGTGTATACCGTATATTTATATATATATGGAAACAACCTTCTCATTCAAAGAGTTTTCTTTATTTTCATGAATATGAAAATTGTAGAGTCACACTGAAGGCATCAAAACTATGAATTAATACATGTGGAATTATATATGGAATAACATACATAACAAAAAAGTGTGAAACAACTGAAAATATATGTCATATTCTAGGTTCTTCAAAGTAGCCACCTTTTGCTTTGATTACTGCTTTGCACACTTTTGGCATTCTCTTGATGAGCTTCAAGAGGTAGTCACCTGAAATGGTCTTCCAACAGTCTTGAAGGAGTTCCCCGAGAGATGCTTAGCACTTGTTGCCCCTTTTGCCTTCTGTCTGCGGTCCAGCTCACCCCTAAACCATCTTGATTGGGTTCAGGTCCGGTGACTGTGGAGGCCAGGTCATCTGGCGCAGCACCCCATCACTCTCCTTCTTGGTCAAATAGCCCTTGATGTCTTCAGTGTGACTCTACAATTTTCATAGTCATAAAATAAAGAAAACTCTTTGAATGAGAAGGTGTGTCCAAACATTTGGTCTGTACTGTATATATATATATATATATATATATATATATATATATATATATATATATATATATATATATATATATATACATACAGTACATTTATTTAAAAACTTCTTGGGTTGTTATCTGCACAAGGCTGCTAGTAAGCGCAAGTGTATGTGTGACATGTTTGAAATCACTGATGCAAAAGCAGACCATGGGAAAGCTTACAGTATACTGCTATAGTACATAATTTTCTCTGACTGAGAAAGTGTAGCCTTCTGCATGTCTTGGGAATGTTAATAATATTTATCAAAGAAATTCAGATTGATCTGTTGGTTTGGCAGGTACAGCTGTGCCGAATGTGCATCGGTTGTGTTTAAATGAATAGCTCTATAGCCAGTTTCATCGGTAATCCGCTAATGGTCGATCCTTCCTCTTTACTCTGTCCCACTCTGACAACTCATGGGGCAATTATCCACAAGAGGCTTGTGGACCAAGACATCAAACAATAGAGAGATTTACACTGATTTGTAAGACCCCCCGATGGCTCCTATGAAGGAGTAACTTGACAGAAATCATAATCCTTTGACATGCTGAGTGTGGACTCACAATGACTTTAGCTACACAAAACACATCTTTCAAATCAATGCACACACACATTTTCATCCACTCACTCACTCACTCACTCACTCACTCACACATCCTTTTGATGTTTTGAAACCAAGAAGCGGTTGGTAATTAAAGCTTTGAGGGGATAATGTTGGACTGAACTTGTGTCTGTGTGAGACACAAAGCCGGCTAATTAAAATTTGAAATGGATTCTACTCTTGCTCTTTCAGAGATCGTCTTCCCGGGGAAAGAGACGACAAGGATGACAGCAGTAATATTCACGACTGCATATTAAAGAACTGAAGAGTCCAACTACACAACAAGATATGACCTTTTTCGACTGTCAAAACTGTAGCTTACAAGTGCTAACAGCACATCGGGCAAGACAATAACTTTAAAACAGGTGATTTAGATCTAGTTTGGTTTATGATGGAATTCCTTACAAACCTGGAGTCTACAAAGAGGCAGGAATGTTGGACAAAGGGATGCTTACAGTGGAGAGAGGCTTACAGAGAGGCTGGGGCTACTTGTCACACTTTTAACTCTGATATTTCACGGGGTATAGGTTTAATTTTAAAAGTCAAGAGTGTTTTGATGCAAAAAGATGAAAATAGCACCTTGGAGTAATATGACATTCACAATTGGCACAGAAAACCACATGTATGTTTAATAGTGTTATTCATTTTAAATGCAATATTTATAGTAATTAATGGCTTTATTATTTAGTATTTCTTTAATTTGATGTCTTTTCCATTAAACCCTTTAGGTTAATTGAGTGAAATCATTTATATGTTGCAACCTTTATAGTGTTGCTATTACGACACATCTTCAATAAAAATATGGGCTATCAAATATGTAAATATCCATATGCCTGTATGTAAGTCATAGAATACATTTATTTCTGGGATTCTGCTTTGTCTGTCATTAGTTATTAAAATACTAAATTAACTAAATTGTCAAAAGCGATTAGGAAAGTTCATTTAATAATTGACACTTTACAAAAATATAAATATTATATATATTTACTGGGATTCTTGTGGTAGCTGGGTAATAGGGTCTCTTTGAATAATTTGACATTTTGTGCTATGACAACACGTTGGCTAAAGCGTCCCTACCTGCTTCGTCTATATATAATCTTGCTTAAAATGCTGTTTAATATTTCCATCATTAATTCAAAGGAAAACAAATACATTTCAATAAATGTGCTATGCATTCTGTAAGGTGTTGACATAGCAAAAGTAAAAAGGGAAAACAAAGCCTATAATTTATTTCCATTTAAGGGTTTTAAACTGGATGTTTGAAAATAAAACATACAAAGTGACTGCTAGTGAACACATATTTGTGTTATCAGACTTATTTATTAAAAGCCTATAGTTACTGAGATACAGGTCTTGCAACAAGTTCCCCATGTGAAAACTGACCTTAGTCTTTTCTACAGTCTATGTTTTATTGGGAAGAAACATAAAGTAATAATAATATATAGTTTATACATAGTGAATGTGGTCTCTCAAATATTATGTTACAGATAAATGCTATAAATATACTTCAACATCACTCATAATTGACTAAATCATTTGAAGCATGGAGAACAGGATGTATATCTTCAAATCTTACTACTGAATTAACTACATTCATTTGTATTTGTCAACACACTGGTCTGTATTTTTTCTCCATAATACCAGCATGCTTACCAGACACCACATCTCCGGCTTGAACTGAGACTTCATACTGACGCATTTATTTACAAATCAGACTCATTGAATCAATACTAAAAGTCGGGTGTGGGCTTTTGAGAGGCCCATTTGTGGTAAACATTTCATTTCCCAGAGTTCATAGAGGCAGGATAAATAACGCAGGCGTCTGCTTTATGGAGGCTCATCGCCATCCGCCGCAGCAAACCCTCAGCAGCCCAGCTCTCTCAATAGCCCATTCAGCCATATTTATGGGATGACAGCAGGTGCCATTGAGAGGAATAACAGTGCAAACCAAGGGTGTGGAGAGATTGTGCTGCAATCAACACAGAATTAGAGCAAGATATAGATGAAAAGACTTGATTGTGAAAAGAGTGATTTCATAAAGGACAGTGATCATCGAAATATTGATGAGATATTCAGCGATCAAGGTTTATTTGCTATATTACTGCAATTCTGCCTATTTCAAAATTCTGGTGTGCATTCCTTTTATTAGCACTTCAGACAGGAAGCTGTTTCTGCCCAAAATCATGTTTTTGCCTCATCTGTGGCAGACATAGTGAAGATATATCAAATATCAATTAAATGTACGCAGATGTTATTTTTGTTATCTAAAGATTTCAGTCTTGAAATATATATATATATATATATATATATATATATATATATATATATATATATATATATATATATATATATATATATGTATATATATATATGAATTGCTTTTTCATTTATATCTCAAAACATTTCTCATTTCATTGACCCTAGAACAAAAAGTAATTCGATTGACAGATAAAGTGGATAGCATATAGTCCTGTGCCAGAATCACATGTACTCCTGTGCCAAACACTAATACAATTTACAGTGTTAAAACAAGGACATGGACAGTTAATCAACCAACCCAGTCATCTATTTTTGACTTCCTCTTCTCACAATTTTCCTCCAGTCTAGTCTCGAGTTTATCCCTCCATACCAGACATATGTTTAAATGGTTTGTGCCACTTCCCCATTCCAACATGTTGAGGAAATGACAGAAAATAACTCCAGAATCTGGACAGAACTGATAGCATTGAGGCCTGTTAGCAAATGGCAGTTTGCCAGTTTCTCTGAACCCCAATCAACAAGAAATAAACACTCTGCAGAGAATGTTTCAGATAAAAGTGCAACAAATATGTCTCCCATAGATGAGGGAAGCCTTTGATAGTCACCTTGCCCATGTGGCAAAGACATAATTTTGAGCAGAAACAGCTTTCTGTCTGAAGTGCTAATTGATTTTGAAAGTCAAAGACGACCTGTCTTGCTCAAAATGAGGAGTCCAGTAAAAATGAGGTTTTAGTCAAACAAGAGCTTGTTAATCAATTAACGACTTATAATATTGACCGATATGTATTATATAATCAAATATGAATCTATTGTGACAACTGTGCCTCCATTCAAATGGTCTCACACTTGAGCGCCATAGTATAAAAATGTTAAATATTTCTAAAATATTCTTCTGTAGTCATGTTAATCTGGTGCTGCGTGAGAACACTGTCATCAATATGGAGGATGCATGATGAGAGGGGGAGAAGAAATAGAGCAGGAGGTGAAAGAGCCACAGCTCAGCAAAGGAGGGATTAGAGGGAATAGAGAAGTGAAAAAAGAGAGGGATGAAAGAACGGGGAGATGTAGAGGCATCCCTTTGTACATATACAGTCTGTCAGGGTCATGTGCCAGGTGGGCCCTGTGAAGGACAAGTTTAAAAGAGTTACTGCTCTCAGAGAATGAGGAGTGCACATTGATACAGTATTATATCAGATTAATGTCTGTGTTTGGCATGCTAGGAAGATAAAAAAGGACAAAATGCATCTGAAATGTTGTAGTCTCCTCGTGGCTTCATGGTCGAACACAAACATGCAATAAAAATGCATGTTGGGCATGCATATATTACATAAAAAATAAAGGTATAGTATGCCAGATGCTGACCAGGAACCTTTATATGGGTCTGCATGCAAGTAGAGATGGAAACTGTAAAGGATGTAATGATTCCGGTTTCTTCCAGAGTTAGTTCATACAAAAACACATAGGAAGTTCATTCAATTTTAAAAAAATTAATGAAGATATTTTCAATATTTTGTAATCCTTTTTTGGACATCCACTGAAGATCCATGTGTTCAAAACAAGGAAGCTTAACCCTGTTTGTTTGATGTGTTGTTACCAATGAGGGTTTTTTTCTCACAATTCAAGAAAGCTGAGTTTCTGTATTTATCCAATGGATCATTTTCTGATATCTTTTTGTAGTTACTTACACAATGGCTTCGCTTGCATGGACAAAATTATGAGAGATAATTAAAAAATTAAAAATAAACCTGCCAGGAATTTATCTATCAAATTAACTGACATTTTATTTATTTAACCATAACCATTCGCATCATTGATTTGCAGCTGACAAATCTGCAGTAACTGCTTGATGCCATCATGTCAATATGGACCAACATCTCTGAGGAATGATTCCAACACCTTGTTGAATCTATGCTACAAAGAATAAAGGCAGTTTTGAAGGCAAAAGGGGGTCCAACCCAGTACTAGCAAGGTGATCCTAATAAAGTGGCCAGTGAGAGAGAGAGAGAGAGAGAGAGAGAGAGAGAGAGAGAGTGTGTGTGTGTGTGTATACAAATATACAAACCCGATTCCAAAAAAGTTGGGACATTGTACAAATTGTGAGTAAAAAAGAATGGAATTATTTACAAATCTCATAAATGTATATTTTATTCACAGTAGAATATAGATAACTTATCAAATGTTGAAAGTGAGATATTTTGAAATGTCATGCCAAATATTGGCTCATTTTGAATTTCATGAGAGCTACACATTCCAAAAAAGTTGGGACAGATAGCAATAAGAGGCCGGAAAAGTTAAATGTAAATATAAGGAACAGCTGGAGGACCAATTTGCAACTTATTAAGTCAATTGGCAACCCAATGATTGGGTATAAAAAGAGCCTCTCAGAGTGGCAGTGTCTGTCAGAAGTGAAGATGGGCCGAGGATCACAATACCTCCAATGCTGCAGGAAAAATAAAATAAAATAAAATAGTGGAGCAATATCAGAAAGGAGTTTCTCAGAGATAAACTGCAAAGAGTTTGAAGTTATCGTCATCTACAGTGCATAATATCATCCAAAGATTCAGAGAATCTGGAAAAATCTCTGTGCGTAAGGGTCAAGGCCGGAAAACCATACTGGATGCCCGTGATCTTCGGGCCCTTAGATGGCACTGCATCACATACAGGAATGCTACTTTAATGGAAATCACAACATGGGCCCAGGAATACTTCCAGAAAACATTGTCGGTGAACACAATCCACTTGCCGGCTAAAACTCTATAAGTCAAAAAAGAAGCCATATCTAAACATGATCCAGAAGCGCAGGCGTTTTCTCTGGGGCCAAGGCTCATTTATAATGGACTGTGGCAAGGTGGAAAACTGTTCTGTGGTCAGACGAATCAAAATTTGAAGTTCTTTTTGGAAAACTGTGACGCCATGTCATCTGGACTAAAGAGGACAAGGACAACCCAAGTTGTTATCAGCGCTCCGTTCAGAAACCTGCATCTCTGGTGGTATGGGGTTGCATGAGTGCGTGTGGCATGGGCAGCTTACACATCTGAAAAGGCACCATCAATAATGAAAGGTCTATCCAAGTTCTAGAACAACATATGCTCCCATCCAGACATCGTCTCTTTCAAGGAAGACCTTGCATTTTCCAACATAACAATGCCAGACCACATACTGCATCAATTACAACATCATGGCTGCGTTGAAAAAGGATCCGGGTACTGAAATGGCCAGCCTGCAGTCCAGATCTTTCACCCATGGAAAACATCTGGCGCATCATAAAGAGGAAGATGTGACAAAGACCTAAGACAGGTAGAGCAGCTAAAAGCCTGTATTAGACAACAATGGGACAACATTCCTGTTCCTAAACTTGAGCAACTCTTCTCCAAAGTCCCCTGACGTTTGCATGAATGCCTCACAGTTGTAAACATGGCCTTGTCCTAACTTTTTTGAGATGTGTTGATGCGAAGAAATTTAACTTATTTTTCCCTTAAAATTTTACATTTTCTCAGTTTAAAGATTTGTCATCTATGTTGTATTCTGAATAAAAAATATTGAAATTGGAAACTTCCACATAATTGCATTCTGTTATTATTTTTTTACTTTTTTTTATTTTTGGGAATCGGGTTTATACATATAAAATGTTCAGACTGTACTAAGAACTTTGAGCTGTGTTGTGGCATTGAAGAATAACTAGTGCAGGAAACTACTTATCTTTTTATAACTTTTTTTTTTCTCAGTTTTCAACCCTACATAATAGTCCTTTCAGTGACATTTAACCATAAATGTCTCTGCGTTATTCATGTTACCTTGATTTTATGCTACACGTAGTGTAAGTAGGTTACTCCCGTGTCTTGACAATACCCGTCATGTGCATAGAGCTCAACAGTTGAGGATATTTAATTAGGTCTACAGCTCTTCTGTAGGAGGTGAGTATGGTGGGCTGATGTGCTTGACTGCCTGCCATCGTAGTATTGTTGGGCGAGATGAAGGTTAGGCTAATTTGTTTGACATTTATGTGTCAAACCTGAGTCTTGGTATGACACTGTGAGAGTGTTGCAGAAGTGATAGAGGACTCTTGTGACATGACATAGTGCTGGCATGGTTGTATGTGTGTGTGTGCGTGTGTGTGCATGTCATGAGAGCACCCTTAAGGACAGAACCTCGACATCCCTTCATCAGTACAGGGACCCTAGTGCAAGTGAATATGGAGCACGTAGGATGTGGAAAATGGAAAATCTGAGGTGGAGCTGGAGCAGAGTGATTAGAATTACAGAAGGATTTTGGGTAGAGAGGAGAAATTGCTGTCACTTCTCTAACATACTCTGTTCTAGACTGAGTGTTGCTTAGTGACACTCAAAGCACTCCTCTTTTGGAACAGGTTTTATTTTTTTATTTTTATTTTTGGCAGAAACAAACTGTATAAACTTGAAAAAAAAAAAAAACTAAACAAACCACTTCATACAATTTCTTTACAGAACAGTTGCATAAAAGTGATATCAAACATTTTTCTATTGTTTCATATGTCTTTATTTCACTCAGTCTTTCTCTCAGAGTCTCTCTCCTTAAATTTCCCAAACACAATCCTTTTTAGATGCTCAGTGTTTTCACTATATACATCAAGTCAGGTACAGACGGACAATGCAAAAAAATAATAATAATAAGTTGCAGAGAAAAACCTCTACAGAGCTATTTGTTGCTAATCACTGCCCTCCCTGACTGGCCACACTGAGGTCTGGCTTTCCCTGGAGATAAAAACATACCCACAGTGCCCCCTGTTGGACACCATCACTGTCATCTATAAGAGCCAGAAAGAGAGAGTAAGAGAATGTGTAGCCTGCTAAGTCCCCAGAAGTGAGCTACATCTGACAAAACATCCATGGATGTACAGGGATGTTCTGAAATGAGGAGGCAAAGTCTTTTTTTTTTTTTTTTTTTTTTTTTTTTAACCAATGTAAATTAAATGTACATTTTCCAGGTTTTTCCAATTTTTCAAAGTTAAATGAATAAACATTACTGACACTAATATAATTAATGTTGTATTAATTAAGACCATGTATAAACGTCATCTTTATTTTTAATGTAATTTTTATTTATTCCAAAATAATAATACATATGACAATACAGTAACATATTTTATATTATAAATATAAAATTATATTATAACATATTGTATATTATATAAGTATTTTATTTGTGATCTGATTTTCAGCTGTTATTTTTTGATAGTTTCCTTATTTTCAGTTCATCATTCATCAAAGCTCAGCAAACACTGGTCGCCGTCATGGACTTGTTCTTTTATTTCACTAAACTGAATTCTTACTAAAACGTACATATAATGTTTTTTAAATTATTTCACGTTGGGTTCTGATATGACATAAAGCAGTGATTTCTAAGTGTGTGAGTTGTTTACTTGTTAATTAGTCTTCCATTAAAACAATTATTTAGCTATTCATTCAGACCAATTTATAGATGCAGAATATAAACTAAAATGGAGAAAAAGTGTATCATGAAAAAACATAATTGGGGTTTGCTTGGGGGTCTGTTAAAATTCAGAGGGTTATTTTAACCACTGGTGTTGCTGTTGAAAAAATGAGTGATTTATACATGTTTTAATATCATAATTTGAAATATCTGTTCTGCTTTATGATGCCTTCGTTTCTGTGGCCTTTGTTTTTTTTTTTTTGTTTGTTTTTTATGTATGCTGCATTTTTTTTTTTTTTATTGTTGAGACCAAAAATAGAGAGTGCAACAGAAAAAAAAGATAACTACAAATGATTCACAAATAAATAGCTTTCTATTTAAATTTGTACCAGTCTCCATTGTGTGACTGACTTGTAGGTTAAATAACATGCTTGCCTTAGGCTACATCTCTCTTTAAATGTGCATGGTGCAAACTTTAGTAATTGTAGCAGAATGACCTTGGCTCACCAAACTTTATTTTTCTGCCAACCAGAACCAAGTTAAACAGCTTCAGCTCATTAATACCATCTGAATATGGACTCATTAAAGCCATGTTGTGTTAATGAACAAGAGAAGAGGGTCATTTGTGCTACTACACTGGTGGTCAACTCTCCACATTATGTGTTGCTCTCAGATCTGCTGTGGTGGTTTTAACTCCATTTGTTTGAGTAATGAGGGCCGACTTAACTGGCCTGAGAACAGCTTAAAAAGGACAACCTGTACCTGGAGCCCCAATTATCTTTTCTCTCCTGACAAGACGGCATGTTTCCTCAGATACCCTTTTGCATGTGTGATTGGGCTCTAATCAAGGAAACAGAATTTTCCCTAAAGGATATGCTTTAAGTCAATTGACAGACATGTGGGATAACGATCAAGGCAGCATTAAAATGGATCAACACACACTCGCACTCTCCCCTGGTAGCTGAACCTTAGATGAATACACTTGTAATGAGAATAAGGTGGTACAGAGATGAATCAATGGCTCTTGTATTGAATGTAGGCTTTGCTGCATACAGTTCCGTAATGCCAAGTGTGCACTACATGACTGACAAAATCCCCAAGTGTTAATACAGAGTGCACATACTCCATGACCGAGGGCTTATGAGGCATCCACTTTTATAAAGATTTCACCTGCAAAAAGAAAAAGATACCCTGGAAACTCAATGTCTCAAATTAAAAAGTACATGAAAACATTATATTCAACTGGCTGTTAAAGTTGTCTAAACTGCTCAAATGGATTTTAGACTGCATGTCATATGTGCCTCTAATTGTTTTGCATAGACCATATACATCAGCTATTGCTTGACAGCGCTCTCGCTAATTGTCATAATGATCAAAACAGTCTGGTCCATCTCACACTATTAGACATCCACCAGAGAAAGGCAATATTTTATAAATGGATCCATTTAAATTCACATGTAGATGTTTGCCGACCTGTTAAATAAACACTTGCAATGGCTTCAAAAAGCTGAGAGAACAGCATTTACAAAAACTATCAAGACCCCAATAGAATTATGAGCAAGCGATTCAAGTTACAAACTGCATTTTTCTTTTTAAGGCTGCATTTATTTGATGGAAAATACAGCTAAATTATATTTTAAATGTACGTTATTTCTTTGATGCTGAATTTGCTGCAGCATTACTTCAGTCTTCAGTGTCACATGATCATTTAAAATCAATCTAACATGCTAATTTGAAGCTCATAAACATTTCTTATGTTGAATATTGAAAATATGTTGTGCAGATTTCAGTTTCTTAATTAAACAAACAAGAAAATATATTTTTGAATTGTTTCAGAAGTGTATATGTATACATATGTGTGTTTTCCCTTCTCTCTCACTCATTCAAACTGGACAAAGTTTTGGCAAAGGGATAAGGCTGTTATAATTTAACCTTCAGCATAAGAAGAAAAAAAAATCCATCAAATGTCAAATGTATGTGGTGATTTACATATTGTTATTAGAACAAACATTATCATAATTCTAGTTTTGGAGTATTGCCAGTTGTCTACTGTATTCAGACTGAAAGCTGCTCAACTTGTCTTCCAAATGTGCTTGTTTGAATTCTCAGTGGTTACCTGAGGGGTCCTGGCATCGCCATGATCACAGAGAGAGATTAGCAAGATTTGCTTCGATCCAGAGATTTTGGCACAAAGTGCAGCGCAGCATGTAACTGGGTAGCCGTGTAATGTTAGCAGTGGTCCTCTTCCTAATTTTAGCCAAAACTATTAGGAACGGGGTTTGTTACTTTTGCTGTAATCCAGTTTTTTCTCCTGACAAAGATTCCATTTCAACAACCAGAATAAGAAATGTGTGTATATTGACATTGACAAGGCTAAAAAGGTTGCTGGTGATTAGCAAAGTTCAGATTCATTTTTAGCAAAAGCCATTTCCCATCACTCACACCAGCAGGAACTCACATTTGAGCTCAAAAGTGGCCCTCGACTAAGGTCTCGTATCTTAAATTCTAGATATTAGGTGCTTACTTTGAATTGTATAATGAAAGAGAACTGTGGGAGGCTTCGACACTCTTGAAGGGCATTTCTATTTATACTTGCACCACATTGCACAGCAAAATAAATATGCCACACGCTGTGTAGAAAAACATGATTTGCTTTATCAGTATGATCATAAATAACTGGAATATTCAATGTATAAATAAAAAACCACAAGCTTAAGGTGAGCAGACGTCCCTATTTTTAAACATGCCTTCAAAACAGTGAATGGTTAATGTGTCATATTGCCCATGCTTGTTATACCAATGCATCTCGTTCAGTAGCTTGTGTATGTTCAACTTCATTAAAAGAAAAAGAAACTCACTTAACAGAAAACTATTTAAAAAGAGAATGCAAGGTATGCAAACAGAAGCAAAGGGTGGACAGATATTGAAAAAAGTGTATATAAATATATCACATGGTTACTTCACTGGATATTATCAAAATACTCAAATATATTTCTTCACTGGATGAAATCAGTTCAATGTATTTAAATATAATATAGCTATTTTGATACTATTTCAGTGAGTGAGGGAGAAATGATGACTGTTATTATAATGATATGAATAATTTTCCATGATCTGACTACTTAACAGGTGAGTGAATGAATGAATGAATGAACGAATGAATGAATGAATGAATGAATGAATGAATGAATGGATGAATGAATGAACAGACATATTTTTTTCAGAAATGTGGTCACATTTACTCAACAGTAAGTGATTTAGAAAATGTCTGACAAAAAGGAAAGGCAGATTATTTGTCAACATAAAAAAAATGGATAAAAAAATATATATTTTTAATGCATGCTCAAATATAGTTTCAGTAGCATGTCAATCATTGAATTTTGTCACAAATCATAGACAAATTACATACTCTCTTACTCTTTCATAGCAAAAACATTCACATCTGGTATATGGTCAAAAATCAATCAACTGCAAAAGAGAGTCTTAAGAGCGAGAGACATTTTTATATAAAAACCAATTACACAGAGGACAATGATGAGTTATCTGTCATCTGCAATTGTTGTGCAATCTCTCTGTTTGCTCCCAGCCTGTTCCAGCCCCTTATATATCAAAGACCTGTAAGATTAAATTAAGTCATTCCAAATGTGCTTGATCCATGACTGTCATTAGATAATCCGATGATCCTTTAACACTAGAAATGCACATATACAAGTCTTTACAGATCATAACATGTGGACATTATTTTGGGAGCAAACTTTACAATAATTAAAATAAATAAATTCCAGTGCTGTTTGGTCCTTCTTAAAACCTTTCAGAGAATCAGGCCTACATTTGGGCCTACATAGTTTAATCAAAAAGCCTCTAAAAGATGTCCACAAATGTAGCTTAAATTATACAATAAATAAGTAAAAGAGTGCTAAATGTTATTTGCTTTGCTCTGATCTGCAAAAACAGTAACCAAAACATGGACAAAACCATGGTCAGCGGAGGTGGAAAATTCTGTGAGTGCCTAAAGCTATATACATCCAAACAGCTTAGTTACCAGCCCAGCCTGAGTGAAGAGGAAACCACAAACAGAAACATTTCTCTCCTGGTTTCTACTCGCCCTCTTTATCTCTTTTTCACCACCTCTGTAAATTTCTCCTCTGATTAGGGGACAGGGTGACAGAACAATGTGTGTAAAAGTAGACTTAAGCGAATATCTTTGTGTCACGACAGACCATAAGAGGCAGAATGTGTGTGCGAAACGGACAAAGAGTGAGAAGTGTCAGAGTAGAAGCGCATTGATATATTTTAAAGGAAAGCTATTAGGTACGAGGCTTGGATCCACACAGACAGATGAGTGGCGAGAAGCTGATAAGAATTAATGTAAATATACACTAAAAGTGACAGATTAACCTTGGGCAAGGGCAAGTGGAGCATGCGCACACACCTTGTCTACACATGCGTGGCAAATTATCATAGCACTGGAACTTGATATGCTAAGGTCTATTTCCTCCATGCCATTTCACAGACACTAGTATAAATGCACATTCTAATAAAAAAGGTTTCTGAACACGAAACACCCACGAACACACATTAAACTGACAAAATCCAGCCTACAGGATGCATCGCACTTCATTTGCATAAATAGGTTGTGACTGTGGCATTAGGCAAATCATCCGGCGGTGAAACGCTAGTCTACTTCGGGCTGCTAATACACAATTCTGAACGCAGGCAATATCCCTGCTTGATTTGGACGACGTCTGAGGTCCTTTGTTTGCCACTGGAACCGAATACAAGCTAAACAGCCTATCTCTTTGTCTCCATCCCTTGCTTTCTGATGGAAATGATGTGGAGCAGCATCCATTCGCTTGTAAAAATAGCAGCTCAGCTGAGGACGGCGAATGCAGTTTCTCTCAACAGATGGAGAGCTGAAGCTATGGAAACTGGCAAAGCGTTCTGCTGCTTTTGCGGTCTGTCTGGGGTGAATTGAATACCGTAAAGCATATTTGTTGGTGATCCGTTTATGCCCCGTCTCTTCCTCTGATGTATGATATTGCTCATCAGCGAGGCAGGATGATCTTTGAATAGAATCGCCTGATTAATTGGTCACTTCACTAATTGAACCGAAATCTAATTTGTTCACGTGAGGACATTTACCTGAGGCCCTTTGCGAATAACATAGCAAGAGTCTGCCGCATAACAACAGAACGAGCGCTAATTAAGTGTGTTCATCCAGTTTGACCCTTGGGGATTAACTGAACTGAAACAATCAAGAATGGCATTTCAAGACCCTCGAACGGGTTCGAAATTAATTTATATATGAATTAAGCCATGCATCAACTCAGTCCAATCTGCTCACGGTAATGACTATGCTATGTGTTTCCTCTGTTCTGCGTTAAAACTCTGTGTGAGATTTATCTCAATAATTCCGAAAGGAACAAAGAATAATGACCGTTGAGGGGAAAGAACGAAAAAAAAGAATCAGACAGCAACATGTTCTTGGCAAGTTGCTTTTTGAGGCACCCAGGAATGCAATTACTTTATGGTATTTGTGTAAAAGCATTTCTCATCAAACTCCTATTGTGTTCTCTACTAATGCAATCATTTTTTTAAGCCAATTGAAGTACATGCTCAACCTGTTTACTAGCTAGCCGGTGTAATTAGCCTGAGTCACAGCAGTGGTTTATAAATATCCAGCACACCAGCCCTCATTTCAGCAGATAAAAACTAAATGCGTCTATAAGAACACTGGAAGCCAAATATCACTGCAAGTGCCAGCTGTGTTTAAATGTGTAGTAATATTCAAGTAGTTAACATCCTAGATATGTCACCATCAGAAAAGAATATTGTATATGCCTTTTTATCTGTAAGATCTAGGCCTTTGCTTCTTTGCATAAAATAAAATAAAAAGCTATTGCTTTTACAATGTAGTTAACATATGAATTTATAGATCGTCTTTTTTTCTCTCTCTCTCCGTCTCTCCAATGTGATCCACTTTTAGTCAAAGTTTTAATTTAGTTTTTCCATGTCGGTTTCCAACCTCTTCTCTGACTCTGATAAACATTGTTTTGCTGCATTTACTCAGGAGCTGTGGGTTTGCTGTCAAGTCCAATATGGATCACAGAATCTATTAAGAGCAGACTGAAATTAATACAGATCTTGTTAAAAACAAAATGCAACCACTCTTTCCTTTCCTACACTCATATATGCATAATAGAGAATATATACTGCCCTATATCAAGAGTGATATTGCCATATATTTTACCTACAGTATAAGATATATTAAATTTTTATTAGTACTTTCTCTGGATAAATGAATATAATAAGTGTTTGATATTTCTTTATGTAAATATGTTAGTAATATCTATATAATGATTATGTTATTATATGCAGCAACCATGTCAACAATAGCTATATATTTTATTTATATATGCAACTTCCTGTCTGTCTATATTGTCCTATCGAAAGTCCATTAAAAATAAGTCTTTATTTTGTATTTATTTATATAATATAAAAATATTTTTGTACACATTTTTATGGGTATGAAATTGTTTCAAAATCTAATAAGTTTTAAATATGTTTTACTTGAATTTACATTTAGTCATTTAGCAGACACAAAGACCAAAGTGACTTACAAATGAGGACAATAGAAGCAAACTAAATCAACAAAAGAGCAAAAATATGCAAGTGCTATCTCTTCGAATTTTATATATGGAAATGTATTATATGAGTAATTTTGAGATTCTGAGAATATGCAGGGCTGCAGGTCATAGACACAGCCAGCAACAATATACTTTTAATGCTTTTAATGGACATTGTATATCATGCATTTTACTTTATGTTTAATGTCATATTTCTGCTAATTTTCAAATGGTAAATATTAAAGTGTCAGCTTTAACATTATTCAGCATAACCTTGCTTTGCAAAGGTGCTCAAATGAAGCAGAGGTCCTATGTAAAGACAATGCAGAATACAGCTTTCTCCTGAACTTCTCAAGAGGCTGTGCAGTTGTGATTGTGAAATCAATGTAGGATGACCCGTGCAAACTATTTCTGACTCTTCTTCTCACCTCCATTCTCTCTCACACACACGTTCTCCTTCTGCATGTTCTTTATGACTCACACAGCTTGAATCTATCCTCTCCACACCACAGCTGTAGCTCTAAACCCCCTCCACATGTCACTCAATCACAGGGCTATTACCTCCAATAAATCTGCACTAGACTGACAGCCAACATAAGCAGTGGAGAGCTGCCCTTTATTCAGTGGTCTGATCCTGCTAGGCAGTCCAGAGTAGCTCGTGTCAACTTTACACTCACTGAGGCTGAACTTTACAATGGAGATATAACAACTGAGGCAAAGTTTATGTCACGGGGTGACGAAAGGGGAAGCGGAACTAAGTCCCGCCGGAATTTTGTGTTCCCCTCGGGACGGTGTCGCGGTAACACCGGTCCACTTCCGGGTTGCGCCCGATGTCGCAATAACAACGCTAATGACAGATTGACATCTGGTGTGGGGAGTTTGATGTGGCGATCTGTGAGAGGATTATGGAGGCGGAGTAACCACATAAAAAGAGAAGTGCAGAGACCTTGAGGAGGGTTGTGGATTCTATTTGGTCGTTCGTTCTCCCGGCTATTCTTCCTGGTTGGCTTGCCCCCGTGTGTGGTTCTTCTCTTTGGACGTGTTCCCCTAGGAGAGGTGAATTCCTGGGACGTTTGGGCTGGCGTGTGGAGGTGTTTGAGGACTATTGTGGGGTTTCGGCTATCTGGCTGTGCAACAGATATATCCGCGATCGAGTGGAGATATTCAGGACAGAAAGAGTGTGAGTTCTGGAAAGCAAGTGAAGACAGACCGCGCCATCGCTATCGGAGGGAAGTTAAGAGACCTGATCTGGGATTTCGATCAATTGTATACATCTGGACTGGGAGTGATAACGTTGTGAAGTGGACGGAGTCATCGTTGGGTGAGTGCTGGCTCTATTTGCACTAAGAGTGGGTGTGCCGTGTCTGAAGTGGTGTGTTGCACAATAAATCGTTTGAAGTGAAGTTACAGAGTGTGGGGAAGATATATAGAGTTAATGCCGGACGCTCACCACCCCGAGAGCCCACCACCGTCACCGTAATCCACACCCAGGCACTCAACTGAAGCATCTCCCAGCCGTAAGCCCCATTGCTTATTCAAGAACACATACATGCTGTTGATTACTTACCCCGCTGTGTAGATCGCAGGATCCTCTGGGCCGAACGCCGCATGTGATGTCCCTATGAAAAGAGGTGGACACACGAATTATTCCTTTCCCGGTCTTAACCGAAGCATCTCCCAGCCGTAAGCCCCACTACTTATTCAAGAACACATACTTACTGTTGATTACTTACTCTGCTGTGCAGATCGCAGGATCCTCTGGGCCGAATGCCGCATGTGATGTCCCTATGAAAGGAGGTGGACACAAGAATTATTCCATTCCCGGTCACAACCGAAGCCTCTCCCAGCCGTAAGCCCCACTACTTATTCAAGAACGCATACTTGCTGTTGATTACCTACTCTGCTGTGCAGATCGCAGGATCCTCTGGGCCGAATGCCGCATGTGATGTCCCTATGAAAGGAGGTGGACACAAGAATTATTCCTTTCCCGGTCACAACCGAAGCCTCTCCCAGCCGTAAGCCCCACTACTTATTCAAGAACGCATACTTGCTGTTGATTACCTACTCTGCTGTGCAGATCGCAGGATCCTCTGGGCCGAATGCTGCATGTGATGTCCCTGTAGAAAGAGGTGGACACACGAATTATTCCTTTCCCGGTCTTAACCGAAGCCTCTCCCAGCCGTAAGCCCCACTACTTATTCAAGAACGCATACTTGCTGTTGATTACCTACTCTGCTGTGCAGATCGCAGGATCCTCTGGGCCGAATGCTGCATGTGATGTCCCTGTAGAAAGAGGTGGACACACGAATTATTCCTTTCCCGGTCTTAACCGAAGCATCTCCCAGCCGTAAGCCCCACTACTTATTCAAGAACGCATACTTACTGTTGATTCCCTACTCTGCTGGGCAGATCGCAGGATCCTCTGGGCCGAATGCTGTATGTGATGCCCCTGTAGAAAGAGGTGGACACACGAATTATTCCCTTCCCGGTCTTAACCGAAGCATCTCCTAGCCGTAAGCCCCATTACTTATTCAAGGACACATACTTACTGTTGATTACTTACCCCGCTGTGCAGACCACAGGATTCTCTGGGCCGAATGCTGCATGTGATGTCCCTGTAGAAGGAGGTGGACACGAGAATTATTCCTTTTCCCGGTCTCGACCGAAACATCCACGAGCTCTACTTACCCGGATACCCCCCCTCACTCCGGGACGGGTGACAGACTACCCTGGCTCTTGCTGGCCCCGTACAGGCACAAACTGCCGACGACTCCACGCCTTCCCGGCGTCCGAGGTCTGGCTCCATTCTGGTCGGGAGACACGGAAGGAACACTGAACTTTTAAACTGCTTTTAATCAAATAAAACCTTGTTCATTTTTTTATACTCTCGTCTGTCTGGTTCTTCTGGTACGCTCCCCGAGGTGATCCTGGGTTTCAGGGGTGGGTGCAGTCTGGCTTGGCCCCCCGACCTGTGACAGATTTTGGCGTAGTCGACAGGGTTTCGCCTCGGGTTGAGCGACCAGGGATTCTCAGATGGCCGACGACGAGGCACTGGGGGCCCCACCCCGAGTCATGCCAGTGTTCATGGGAAACCCCTGGGTCCAGAAATATGGAGGAAATGAGTCAGAGGTGCGCCTCTCCGAATGGCGGGCTCAGATCGAATATCTGGCCGGGCTACAGGGACTGAGCGCGACCCAACAGCTACAGTTTGCCCTCAACTCCCTTGACGGGGAAGCGCGGCGGGAAGTCCAAGCCGCCCCCGAAGCTGTCCGAACCACCGCCCAGTCTGTGTTCAGATTCCTGACGGAAAGGTATGGTGACGCCACTCCAACTGCGGTTCTCCGGGCCCAGTTCTTCAACAGCAAGCAGGGCCCCCGCCAATCCGTCAGAGCTTTCGCCCTCCAACTACGGGAGCGAGTTACCAGGCTGCAGGGACGCCCAGACCATGGTCTCGGAGATAGCGAGACTCTGTTGAGGGACCAATTCCTGTTGGGGCTAAGGGAAGGCCCGGTACGCCAGGGACTTAGAGTCCAATTCAGAAGGGAGCCGGAACTCACCTTCGAAGACCTAAAGAAGGAAGCGGTGGCATTGGAGAACGATCAGGTTGAGGTGCAAGAACCCCCTGTGTGTGCGGCCGTAAGTAGCTCCGCAGTGGCTGTCCCCGACATGGCAGAGTGGAAACAGTCTCTGAAGCTCGAACTCCTAAAGGATGTCCGGGAGCAGATGGCGGAGCTAACCAAGATGCTCGTGGACGAGCTGCGTTCTGGGGCTACCAGGCCAGAGGTGAGGCCCATCTCGCGGGACCGGGTGTACTCGGACGGGAACAGGGACGCAGGGAGGCGACCTAACCGGCCCAACCGGCCCCAGTTTGAATGGGACGAACAAGGACGACCTATCTGCAACCGCTGTGGCCAACCAGGCCATTACAGCCGACAGTGTGGTCCTCGAAGAGGTTCGGAGGGGGGTTTTTAGGTCGACCGGCCACAGTGGGTCGTGTGGTCGGGACCCCCTTAGATGACCCACCCATCAGAGCAGGCTCCAAGGACAGGCTGGTCGGGCATAGCCCAGTGGTGGAGGTCCAGGTGTGTGGTGTGAAGGTGCCCTGTCTCGTCGACACCGGATCCCAGGTGACCCTATTCGCGGAGAGCCTGTCGCAAGAGCTGTTTGGAGATCAGAGGATGCATGGGACGGAGGCTCCCTGGCTCTCCCTGAAAGGAGCAAATGGTCTGGACATCCCCTACATTGGCTACAGGCTGACGGACTTGGAGATCCACGGAGTGATCGTGCCCCAGAAGGGAGTGATCATCGTAAAGGACCACTGTCTGGGGAGTCACCGGGCCTTGCTAGGCATGAATGTATTATCTGCATGTTGGGAAGAATTGTTTCGGGCAACGCCCGCTCGAGGGATCTCGCTGGCCGAACAACAGGAATGGGAACGTGTCGCCGCTGACTGCAGACGGATCCAGATGTCCCGGGCCCGGCAAGGCCGCGAAGGGACAGGTCGGGTAGCGTGCCGTTATGCCCTGTCCGTGCCAGCGAACAGCGAGGCCCTAGTATGGGTGCGAGTCCTCCAGCGGGACGTGGGAGTGGAGGAATGGGTGTTGGTGGAGCCCCACTGGGATGGCCAGCAGGTAGAAGTCGCCAGAGGTTTGGCCGTGGCACGAAGAGGACGGATCCCGGTGAGAGTTCGGAACGGGATGCCCCATGTTGTGCACCTACATAAACATCAGCGGCTGGTCAAGGTAACGCCGGTAGAATCCCATCAGGTGCGGGAGGACCAGGACGTGAGCTTTCGCCAAGTACACCCCGCGGTGGTGGAAGTGGCCCTTACCCAAGCGAGCTCGTCGCCCCAGAGCCTAGGGGAGGAGGTGCCCGGCCACTTGAAGGGAAGTTCCCTGCAAGGGGAGGAGCTGGGACCGACACAGGCCAGGAAGCTGCGAGACCTGCTGAACAAGTGGCAACATGTCTTCTCGGCACACGAAGAGGACTATGGCTGCACCAACGTCGTGCAACATCGGATCCCCACTGGAGATGCAGAGCCCAGTAGAGAAAGGTACCGACCCATCCCACCTACCCTGTACACGGAGGTCCGTACACTGCTGCAAGGTATGCTCAATCGGGGGGTTGTTAGAGAGAGCAGCAGCCCGTGGGCAGCTCCCATCGTGTTGGTACAGAAGAAGACTGGCGCATGGAGGTTTTGCGTCGACTACCGCAAGCTGAACCTGGTCACTAGGAAGGACGCGTTCCCCCTACCCCGGATTGAGGACTCCCTGGCTGGCTTGACACGCTCGGCATGGTACTCCACGCTGGACTTGGCAAGTGGCTACTGGCAGGTACAAGTGGCCGAGGCCGACCGGGAGAAGACCGCCTTTACCACCCCGTTTGGTCTCTTTGAGTGGGACCGGATGCCCTTCGGCCTCTGCAACGCTCCTGCCACCTTCCAGAGGCTGATGCAGCGGTGCCTGGGAGGTCAGTTGATGGAGTCCGCCTTGGTATACCTGGACGATGTGATTGTCTATTCCCCAGATTTCGACTCCCACTTACAACACCTTGAGCAGGTCTTCGGGGCCATGGAGAAATATGGGCTGAAGCTCCAGCCGGACAAATGCCATCTGTTACGGCGGGAGGTCAAATTCTTGGGACACTGTGTGGGCGCGGCGGGAGTTTCGGTCGACCCGGAGAAGGTGTCGGCGGTGCGAGAGTGGGCTGCCCCGCAGACGGTGAAGCAGGTCCGGTCATTCCTGGGCTTCGTGGGGTACTACCGCCGCTTTATCAAGGACTTCTCCAAGATCGCAAAGCCCCTAAATCAGTTGCTGGCTGGGACAGGACGCCCCCGAGGTCGCGGATCGCCGGCTATCCTATGGAGCCCCGAGTGTGAGGCTGCGTTCCGGCGACTGAAAGACGAGTTGCTGCAGGCGCCGATTCTGGCGTATGCTGACTTCTCCAAGCCCTTTGTCCTATACACGGACGCTAGCAACCTGGGTTTGGGGGCCGTGTTGGCCCAGCAACAGGACGGTGTAGAGCGGGTCGTAGCCTACGCAAGCCGGAGCCTTCATCCAGCAGAGAGGAACGACGCCAATTACAGCTCCTTCAAGTTGGAACTGCTGGCGCTGAAATGGGCACTCAGCGAAAAGTTTAAAGATTACTTGTGGGGTGCCCAGGTGACGGTAGTAACTGATAACAACCCCCTAGTACATCTACAGACGGCGAAGTTGGGGGCAGTGGAACAGCGCTGGGTGGCCCAGTTGGCCAATTACAACTACCAGCTCCGATACCGGCCAGGACGGGAGAACACCAACGCTGACGCCCTGTCCCGACTCCCGGAAGCTCAAGGTCCGAGGGACCCACCGGAACCCACACCAGACCCCGAAGGAGAGGAGTATATGGTGGGCATTGTGGAGGCGCCGGGGACTCAACATGAGGGGATGCCTGTGAGTTGGGGATGGGACCCCTGCCGCTGGAAAGAGCGACAGCAGGCCGACAGGGAGATCAGTGGCTTGATGCGATGGCTGGAACGGGGCCGAAAACCGACGTTGGCCGAACAACGGGCCCAAGGGGGAACAGGAAGGAAGCTGTTGGGACAATGGGCCAGACTACAGGTGAAGGAGGGAGTACTCTGTAGGTCTGTCCGAGATCCGGGGCTGGACGAGGAACTCCGACAGATCGTTGTCCCCGAAGGCCAAGTACGAGAGCTCTTGATAGCGTACCATGATCAGCTGGGCCACCAAGGGCACGAGAAAACGGTCTCTCTCTTGAGGCGACACTTCTACTGGCCCGACCTAGAAGCAACGGTACGTACCTTCGTTCAGGCCTGTCCTCGTTGCACCTTGTTCAAAGCCAGGAAGGAGGCACGAGCACCGATGGTCCCCATCCAGGCAAAGGCTCCTCTCCACATAGTCGCAATGGACTTCTTGACTTTGGGTCGGCCGGCAGACCGCTATCAGAACATCCTTGTCATTACCGACTTGTTCACCAAGTACTCCTGGGCCATTCCTACTTTGGACCAGACGGCGAACACCACCGCCACTGCTCTGTGGAGAGCTGTCTTCCAGCCGTTCGGTTGCCCCGAGTTCCTACACTCGGACCAAGGGCCAAACTTCGAGTCCCGGGTAATCAGAGAACTGTGTAAAGTGTACGGCTGCACCAAGACCCATACCACTACTTACCACCCCCAGGGAAATGGCGGATGCGAGCGGTTCAATCAGACCCTATTGAACTTGCTCGGCACGCTAGACCAAGAACATCAGAGCGACTGGGTGAGTGCGCTACCAAATCTGGTTCAGGCCTACAATAATAGTACGCACAGTACCACGGGCTACGCCCCCACTTATTTGATGTTTGGCAGGCATGTGCGGATGCCTACCGACTTATTGCTGGGGACGGCAGCAACCGAGGAGGAGGGGAACGTAACTGAATGGGTAAGGCGCCACCACCAACGCCTCCATTTTGCATACGAGCAAGTCTCGGGACGGATCCGAGCGGCTGGGAAGAAAAACAAGAGGCTGTACGACCGGACGGCTCGGGAAGCCCCCCTTCTCCCAGGAGAAAGGGTCCTGGTAAGGGACAACCGGCGACAAGGGAAGGGGAAGCTCAGTGACCGATGGGAGAATGCACCATACGTGGTCGAGGGCCAGCAGCGGCCTGGACAGCCAGTATATACAATTCGGCCCGAAGGAAAAGCCGGGCCCGCTAGAGTGGTCCATCGGAACATGATCCGCCCCTGTCCGAACTATCCCAGCCCCGTAGAGGAGGCGCCAAAGGAGCCTGAAGCTGTAGCCCCGTGGATAGCAGGATGGGCCGTGATCCCAGGAGAACGGGGAAATGTCCCCGCAGAAATGGCCCCCAGAGACCCGATGGATATGCCTGCGGACATCGACCCTGTCTCGCCACCACGACGGTCCCAGAGGGAGAGCCGAGGTCGGCCCCCGGCACGCTATGGAGAATGGGCGACTGGAAGGCGTTCTAGGGACTAGAACGGTTTGGCAGGGGGGTATGTCACGGGGTGACGAAAGGGGAAGCGGAACTAAGTCCCGCCGGAATTTTGTGTTCCCCTCGGGACGGTGTCGCGGTAACACCGGTCCACTTCCGGGTTGCGCCCGATGTCGCAATAACAACGCTAATGACAGATTGACATCTGGTGTGGGGAGTTTGATGTGGCGATCTGTGAGAGGATTATGGAGGCGGAGTAACCACATAAAAAGAGAAGTGCAGAGACCTTGAGGAGGGTTGTGGATTCTATTTGGTCGTTCGTTCTCCCGGCTATTCTTCCTGGTTGGCTTGCCCCCGTGTGTGGTTCTTCTCTTTGGACGTGTTCCCCTAGGAGAGGTGAATTCCTGGGACGTTTGGGCTGGCGTGTGGAGGTGTTTGAGGACTATTGTGGGGTTTCGGCTATCTGGCTGTGCAACAGATATATCCGCGATCGAGTGGAGATATTCAGGACAGAAAGAGTGTGAGTTCTGGAAAGCAAGTGAAGACAGACCGCGCCATCGCTATCGGAGGGAAGTTAAGAGACCTGATCTGGGATTTCGATCAATTGTATACATCTGGACTGGGAGTGATAACGTTGTGAAGTGGACGGAGTCATCGTTGGGTGAGTGCTGGCTCTATTTGCACTAAGAGTGGGTGTGCCGTGTCTGAAGTGGTGTGTTGCACAATAAATCGTTTGAAGTGAAGTTACAGAGTGTGGGGAAGATATATAGAGTTAATGCCGGACGCTCACCACCCCGAGAGCCCACCACCGTCACCGTAATCCACACCCAGGCACTCAACTGAAGCATCTCCCAGCCGTAAGCCCCATTGCTTATTCAAGAACACATACATGCTGTTGATTACTTACCCCGCTGTGTAGATCGCAGGATCCTCTGGGCCGAACGCCGCATGTGATGTCCCTATGAAAAGAGGTGGACACACGAATTATTCCTTTCCCGGTCTTAACCGAAGCATCTCCCAGCCGTAAGCCCCACTACTTATTCAAGAACACATACTTACTGTTGATTACTTACTCTGCTGTGTAGATCGCAGGATCCTCTGGGCCGAATGCCGCATGTGATGTCCCTATGAAAGGAGGTGGACACAAGAATTATTCCATTCCCGGTCACAACTGAAGCCTCTCCCAGCCGTAAGCCCCACTACTTATTCAAGAACGCATACTTGCTGTTGATTACCTACTCTGCTGTGCAGATCGCAGGATCCTCTGGGCCGAATGCCGCATGTGATGTCCCTATGAAAGGAGGTGGACACAAGAATTATTCCTTTCCCGGTCACAACCGAAGCCTCTCCCAGCCGTAAGCCCCACTACTTATTCAAGAACGCATACTTGCTGTTGATTACCTACTCTGCTGTGCAGATCGCAGGATCCTCTGGGCCGAATGCTGCATGTGATGTCCCTGTAGAAAGAGGTGGACACACGAATTATTCCTTTCCCGGTCTTAACCGAAGCCTCTCCCAGCCGTAAGCCCCACTACTTATTCAAGAACGCATACTTGCTGTTGATTACCTACTCTGCTGTGCAGATCGCAGGATCCTCTGGGCCGAATGCTGCATGTGATGTCCCTGTAGAAAGAGGTGGACACACGAATTATTCCTTTCCCGGTCTTAACCGAAGCATCTCCCAGCCGTAAGCCCCACTACTTATTCAAGAACGCATACTTACTGTTGATTCCCTACTCTGCTGGGCAGATCGCAGGATCCTCTGGGCCGAATGCTGTATGTGATGCCCCTGTAGAAAGAGGTGGACACACGAATTATTCCCTTCCCGGTCTTAACCGAAGCATCTCCTAGCCGTAAGCCCCATTACTTATTCAAGGACACATACTTACTGTTGATTACTTACCCCGCTGTGCAGACCACAGGATTCTCTGGGCCGAATGCTGCATGTGATGTCCCTGTAGAAGGAGGTGGACACGAGAATTATTCCTTTTCCCGGTCTCGACCGAAACATCCACGAGCTCTACTTACCCGGATACCCCCCCTCACTCCGGGACGGGTGACAGACTACCCTGGCTCTTGCTGGCCCCGTACAGGCACAAACTGCCGACGACTCCACGCCTTCCCGGCGTCCGAGGTCTGGCTCCATTCTGGTCGGGAGACACGGAAGGAACACTGAACTTTTAAACTGCTTTTAATCAAATAAAACCTTGTTCATTTTTTTATACTCTCGTCTGTCTGGTTCTTCTGGTACGCTCCCCGAGGTGATCCTGGGTTTCAGGGGTGGGTGCAGTCTGGCTTGGCCCCCCGACCTGTGACAGATTTTGGCGTAGTCGACAGGGTTTCGCCTCGGGTTGAGCGACCAGGGATTCTCAGATGGCCGACGACGAGGCACTGGGGGCCCCACCCCGAGTCATGCCAGTGTTCATGGGAAACCCCTGGGTCCAGAAATATGGAGGAAATGAGTCAGAGGTGCGCCTCTCCGAATGGCGGGCTCAGATCGAATATCTGGCCGGGCTACAGGGACTGAGCGCGACCCAACAGCTGCAGTTTGCCCTCAACTCCCTTGACGGGGAAGCGCGGCGGGAAGTCCAAGCCGCCCCCGAAGCTGTCCGAACCACCGCCCAGTCTGTGTTCAGATTCCTGACGGAAAGGTATGGTGACGCCACTCCAACTGCGGTTCTCCGGGCCCAGTTCTTCAACAGCAAGCAGGGCCCCCGCCAATCCGTCAGAGCTTTCGCCCTCCAACTACGGGAGCGAGTTACCAGGCTGCAGGGACGCCCAGACCATGGTCTCGGAGATAGCGAGACTCTGTTGAGGGACCAATTCCTGTTGGGGCTAAGGGAAGGCCCGGTACGCCAGGGACTTAGAGTCCAATTCAGAAGGGAGCCGGAACTCACCTTCGAAGACCTAAAGAAGGAAGCGGTGGCATTGGAGAACGATCAGGTTGAGGTGCAAGAACCCCCTGTGTGTGCGGCCGTAAGTAGCTCCGCAGTGGCTGTCCCCGACATGGCAGAGTGGAAACAGTCTCTGAAGCTCGAACTCCTAAAGGATGTCCGGGAGCAGATGGCGGAGCTAACCAAGATGCTCGTGGACGAGCTGCGTTCTGGGGCTACCAGGCCAGAGGTGAGGCCCATCTCGCGGGACCGGGTGTACTCGGACGGGAACAGGGACGCAGGAAGGCGACCTAACCGGCCCAACCGGACCCCCTTAGATGACCCACCCATCAGAGCAGGCTCCAAGGACAGGCTGGTCGGGCATAGCCCAGTGGTGGAGGTCCAGGTGTGTGGTGTGAAGGTGCCCTGTCTCGTCGACACCGGATCCCAGGTGACCCTATTCGCGGAGAGCCTGTCGCAAGAGCTGTTTGGAGATCAGAGGATGCATGGGACGGAGGCTCCCTGGCTCTCCCTGAAAGGAGCAAATGGTCTGGACATCCCCTACATTGGCTACAGGCTGACGGACTTGGAGATCCACGGAGTGATCGTGCCCCAGAAGGGAGTGATCATCGTAAAGGACCACTGTCTGGGGAGTCACCGGGCCTTGCTAGGCATGAATGTATTATCTGCATGTTGGGAAGAATTGTTTCGGGCAACGCCCGCTCGAGGGATCTCGCTGGCCGAACAACAGGAATGGGAACGTGTCGCCGCTGACTGCAGACGGATCCAGATGTCCCGGGCCCGGCAAGGCCGCGAAGGGACAGGTCGGGTAGCGTGCCGTTATGCCCTGTCCGTGCCAGCGAACAGCGAGGCCCTAGTATGGGTGCGAGTCCTCCAGCGGGACGTGGGAGTGGAGGAATGGGTGTTGGTGGAGCCCCACTGGGATGGCCAGCAGGTAGAAGTCGCCAGAGGTTTGGCCGTGGCACGAAGAGGACGGATCCCGGTGAGAGTTCGGAACGGGATGCCCCATGTTGTGCACCTACATAAACATCAGCGGCTGGTCAAGGTAACGCCGGTAGAATCCCATCAGGTGCGGGAGGACCAGGACGTGAGCTTTCGCCAAGTACACCCCGCGGTGGTGGAAGTGGCCCTTACCCAAGCGAGCTCGTCGCCCCAGAGCCTAGGGGAGGAGGTGCCCGGCCACTTGAAGGGAAGTTCCCTGCAAGGGGAGGAGCTGGGACCGACACAGGCCAGGAAGCTGCGAGACCTGCTGAACAAGTGGCAACATGTCTTCTCGGCACACGAAGAGGACTATGGCTGCACCAACGTCGTGCAACATCGGATCCCCACTGGAGATGCAGAGCCCAGTAGAGAAAGGTACCGACCCATCCCACCTACCCTGTACACGGAGGTCCGTACACTGCTGCAAGGTATGCTCAATCGGGGGGTTGTTAGAGAGAGCAGCAGCCCGTGGGCAGCTCCCATCGTGTTGGTACAGAAGAAGACTGGCGCATGGAGGTTTTGCGTCGACTACCGCAAGCTGAACCTGGTCACTAGGAAGGACGCGTTCCCCCTACCCCGGATTGAGGACTCCCTGGCTGGCTTGACACGCTCGGCATGGTACTCCACGCTGGACTTGGCAAGTGGCTACTGGCAGGTACAAGTGGCCGAGGCCGACCGGGAGAAGACCGCCTTTACCACCCCGTTTGGTCTCTTTGAGTGGGACCGGATGCCCTTCGGCCTCTGCAACGCTCCTGCCACCTTCCAGAGGCTGATGCAGCGGTGCCTGGGAGGTCAGTTGATGGAGTCCGCCTTGGTATACCTGGACGATGTGATTGTCTATTCCCCAGATTTCGACTCCCACTTACAACACCTTGAGCAGGTCTTCGGGGCCATGGAGAAATATGGGCTGAAGCTCCAGCCGGACAAATGCCATCTGTTACGGCGGGAGGTCAAATTCTTGGGACACTGTGTGGGCGCGGCGGGAGTTTCGGTCGACCCGGAGAAGGTGTCGGCGGTGCGAGAGTGGGCTGCCCCGCAGACGGTGAAGCAGGTCCGGTCATTCCTGGGCTTCGTGGGGTACTACCGCCGCTTTATCAAGGACTTCTCCAAGATCGCAAAGCCCCTAAATCAGTTGCTGGCTGGGACAGGACGCCCCCGAGGTCGCGGATCGCCGGCTATCCTATGGAGCCCCGAGTGTGAGGCTGCGTTCCGGCGACTGAAAGACGAGTTGCTGCAGGCGCCGATTCTGGCGTATGCTGACTTCTCCAAGCCCTTTGTCCTATACACGGACGCTAGCAACCTGGGTTTGGGGGCCGTGTTGGCCCAGCAACAGGACGGTGTAGAGCGGGTCGTAGCCTACGCAAGCCGGAGCCTTCATCCAGCAGAGAGGAACGACGCCAATTACAGCTCCTTCAAGTTGGAACTGCTGGCGCTGAAATGGGCACTCAGCGAAAAGTTTAAAGATTACTTGTGGGGTGCCCAGGTGACGGTAGTAACTGATAACAACCCCCTAGTACATCTACAGACGGCGAAGTTGGGGGCAGTGGAACAGCGCTGGGTGGCCCAGTTGGCCAATTACAACTACCAGCTCCGATACCGGCCAGGACGGGAGAACACCAACGCTGACGCCCTGTCCCGACTCCCGGAAGCTCAAGGTCCGAGGGACCCACCGGAACCCACACCAGACCCCGAAGGAGAGGAGTATATGGTGGGCATTGTGGAGGCGCCGGGGACTCAACATGAGGGGATGCCTGTGAGTTGGGGATGGGACCCCTGCCGCTGGAAAGAGCGACAGCAGGCCGACAGGGAGATCAGTGGCTTGATGCGATGGCTGGAACGGGGCCGAAAACCGACGTTGGCCGAACAACGGGCCCAAGGGGGAACAGGAAGGAAGCTGTTGGGACAATGGGCCAGACTACAGGTGAAGGAGGGAGTACTCTGTAGGTCTGTCCGAGATCCGGGGCTGGACGAGGAACTCCGACAGATCGTTGTCCCCGAAGGCCAAGTACGAGAGCTCTTGATAGCGTACCATGATCAGCTGGGCCACCAAGGGCACGAGAAAACGGTCTCTCTCTTGAGGCGACACTTCTACTGGCCCGACCTAGAAGCAACGGTACGTACCTTCGTTCAGGCCTGTCCTCGTTGCACCTTGTTCAAAGCCAGGAAGGAGGCACGAGCACCGATGGTCCCCATCCAGGCAAAGGCTCCTCTCCACATAGTCGCAATGGACTTCTTGACTTTGGGTCGGCCGGCAGACCGCTATCAGAACATCCTTGTCATTACCGACTTGTTCACCAAGTACTCCTGGGCCATTCCTACTTTGGACCAGACGGCGAACACCACCGCCACTGCTCTGTGGAGAGCTGTCTTCCAGCCGTTCGGTTGCCCCGAGTTCCTACACTCGGACCAAGGGCCAAACTTCGAGTCCCGGGTAATCAGAGAACTGTGTAAAGTGTACGGCTGCACCAAGACCCATACCACTACTTACCACCCCCAGGGAAATGGCGGATGCGAGCGGTTCAATCAGACCCTATTGAACTTGCTCGGCACGCTAGACCAAGAACATCAGAGCGACTGGGTGAGTGCGCTACCAAATCTGGTTCAGGCCTACAATAATAGTACGCACAGTACCACGGGCTACGCCCCCACTTATTTGATGTTTGGCAGGCATGTGCGGATGCCTACCGACTTATTGCTGGGGACGGCAGCAACCGAGGAGGAGGGGAACGTAACTGAATGGGTAAGGCGCCACCACCAACGCCTCCATTTTGCATACGAGCAAGTCTCGGGACGGATCCGAGCGGCTGGGAAGAAAAACAAGAGGCTGTACGACCGGACGGCTCGGGAAGCCCCCCTTCTCCCAGGAGAAAGGGTCCTGGTAAGGGACAACCGGCGACAAGGGAAGGGGAAGCTCAGTGACCGATGGGAGAATGCACCATACGTGGTCGAGGGCCAGCAGCGGCCTGGACAGCCAGTATATACAATTCGGCCCGAAGGAAAAGCCGGGCCCGCTAGAGTGGTCCATCGGAACATGATCCGCCCCTGTCCGAACTATCCCAGCCCCGTAGAGGAGGCGCCAAAGGAGCCTGAAGCTGTAGCCCCGTGGATAGCAGGATGGGCCGTGATCCCAGGAGAACGGGGAAATGTCCCCGCAGAAATGGCCCCCAGAGACCCGATGGATATGCCTGCGGACATCGACCCTGTCTCGCCACCACGACGGTCCCAGAGGGAGAGCCGAGGTCGGCCCCCGGCACGCTATGGAGAATGGGCGACTGGAAGGCGTTCTAGGGACTAGAACGGTTTGGCAGGGGGGTATGTCACGGGGTGACGAAAGGGGAAGCGGAACTAAGTCCCGCCGGAATTTTGTGTTCCCCTCGGGACGGTGTCGCGGTAACACCGGTCCACTTCCGGGTTGCGCCCGATGTCGCAATAACAACGCTAATGACAGATTGACATCTGGTGTGGGGAGTTTGATGTGGCGATCTGTGAGAGGATTATGGAGGCGGAGTAACCACATAAAAAGAGAAGTGCAGAGACCTTGAGGAGGGTTGTGGATTCTATTTGGTCGTTCGTTCTCCCGGCTATTCTTCCTGGTTGGCTTGCCCCCGTGTGTGGTTCTTCTCTTTGGACGTGTTCCCCTAGGAGAGGTGAATTCCTGGGACGTTTGGGCTGGCATGTGGAGGTGTTTGAGGACTATTGTGGGGTTTCGGCTATCTGGCTGTGCAACAGATATATCCGCGATCGAGTGGAGATATTCAGGACAGAAAGAGTGTGAGTTCTGGAAAGCAAGTGAAGACAGACCGCGCCATCGCTATCGGAGGGAAGTTAAGAGACCTGATCTGGGATTTCGATCAATTGTATACATCTGGACTGGGAGTGATAACGTTGTGAAGTGGACGGAGTCATCGTTGGGTGAGTGCTGGCTCTATTTGCACTAAGAGTGGGTGTGCCGTGTCTGAAGTGGTGTGTTGCACAATAAATCGTTTGAAGTGAAGTTACAGAGTGTGGGGAAGATATATAGAGTTAATGCCGGACGCTCACCACCCCGAGAGCCCACCACCGTCACCGTAATCCACACCCAGGCACTCAACTGAAGCATCTCCCAGCCGTAAGCCCCATTGCTTATTCAAGAACACATACATGCTGTTGATTACTTACCCCGCTGTGTAGATCGCAGGATCCTCTGGGCCGAACGCCGCATGTGATGTCCCTATGAAAAGAGGTGGACACACGAATTATTCCTTTCCCGGTCTTAACCGAAGCATCTCCCAGCCGTAAGCCCCACTACTTATTCAAGAACACATACTTACTGTTGATTACTTACTCTGCTGTGTAGATCGCAGGATCCTCTGGGCCGAATGCCGCATGTGATGTCCCTATGAAAGGAGGTGGACACAAGAATTATTCCATTCCCGGTCACAACCGAAGCCTCTCCCAGCCGTAAGCCCCACTACTTATTCAAGAACGCATACTTGCTGTTGATTACCTACTCTGCTGTGCAGATCGCAGGATCCTCTGGGCCGAATGCCGCATGTGATGTCCCTATGAAAGGAGGTGGACACAAGAATTATTCCTTTCCCGGTCACAACCGAAGCCTCTCCCAGCCGTAAGCCCCACTACTTATTCAAGAACGCATACTTGCTGTTGATTACCTACTCTGCTGTGCAGATCGCAGGATCCTCTGGGCCGAATGCTGCATGTGATGTCCCTGTAGAAAGAGGTGGACACACGAATTATTCCTTTCCCGGTCTTAACCGAAGCCTCTCCCAGCCGTAAGCCCCACTACTTATTCAAGAACGCATACTTGCTGTTGATTACCTACTCTGCTGTGCAGATCGCAGGATCCTCTGGGCCGAATGCTGCATGTGATGTCCCTGTAGAAAGAGGTGGACACACGAATTATTCCTTTCCCGGTCTTAACCGAAGCATCTCCCAGCCGTAAGCCCCACTACTTATTCAAGAACGCATACTTACTGTTGATTCCCTACTCTGCTGGGCAGATCGCAGGATCCTCTGGGCCGAATGCTGTATGTGATGCCCCTGTAGAAAGAGGTGGACACACGAATTATTCCCTTCCCGGTCTTAACCGAAGCATCTCCTAGCCGTAAGCCCCATTACTTATTCAAGGACACATACTTACTGTTGATTACTTACCCCGCTGTGCAGACCACAGGATTCTCTGGGCCGAATGCTGCATGTGATGTCCCTGTAGAAGGAGGTGGACACGAGAATTATTCCTTTTCCCGGTCTCGACCGAAACATCCACGAGCTCTACTTACCCGGATACCCCCCCTCACTCCGGGACGGGTGACAGACTACCCTGGCTCTTGCTGGCCCCGTACAGGCACAAACTGCCGACGACTCCACGCCTTCCCGGCGTCCGAGGTCTGGCTCCATTCTGGTCGGGAGACACGGAAGGAACACTGAACTTTTAAACTGCTTTTAATCAAATAAAACCTTGTTCATTTTTTTATACTCTCGTCTGTCTGGTTCTTCTGGTACGCTCCCCGAGGTGATCCTGGGTTTCAGGGGTGGGTGCAGTCTGGCTTGGCCCCCCGACCTGTGACATTTACACTTGCTTTCAAAGCAGTGTGATACTAAAGTGTACAATCAAAGGAGCGAAGCTGGTGAAGTCAAGCAACTTTACACATCCTGAAAGAAACAGAAGTGCAATTATAAGTGATAAGAGTAAGGAAATTATTTAGAGAACAGATGAAACAGGAAGAGAGACTCCTGAAAATTACAAGTTAGACAAAATTTTACATCAGAAAAAAATAGGCTTTAGCAGAAGGGGAAAAGGGAGATCTAAAGAGCTATGAGAAAAAAATGCTGCTCCAACATAATTATGCCATATTTACACTGCTTGAATAAATTGGGTGAAAATAGTTCATTTAAATTAATTCATACAACAGAAATACACAACACAGTGAATAAGTTATGAAAATCCTAAAACACTAGCACTCCCTCCTAGGCAAGTGTACACCCTTAGAGGCAATTAGAGGAAGTGAGTGTGAAAAATCTCTCAAAATGTCCATTCCTATTTGGTTCAGAGTAAAATAAGGTTCAGCATGTTCCAGTGTTCACAAATTACTCTCATACAGCACTTGCTATCAGTTTGTCCGTCCCATCTGAATGACTTGCTCCTTGAACTTGTTGTGCTTTATTTTGGTTTACATGAAAGCAATTTAGCTCTCAACTCTATCAGTGCTGACTTTAAATCTATGGCAACCTTATACTTCCTGCTCACATCACTCATTTTAAAACTGTAATTAACACAAACATCAGAATGGCTTTCTTCTCCCTCATTAAAACAGAATAAGTTTACATGAGGTGAATGGTAATTCTGAATGACAGAAAAACACAGTTTTCGCCATTTCTGTAAAAGCTAATCCTTACACCTAGAGTAATTGCTCATCATATTTCTTTTATGCTGTGTAAGACTGTGACATGCATGGATAAAATGTGCGATGTTAAATCTGGTTTAATTCCACAGGAGGCCAGAGGTTTGCCTGTGCTTAAGGTAATGACTTTGAAATGATGAAAGCCAATGTCCTGCTGGTTTTCAGGAAAAGTGCACTTCAGTCTCATATTTTTAGCAGCTTCAGCCAAGTAGACGAAAGCAAAATTTCAGAGTCAGTCTGTCTTGCCCCAAAGGACCTATTAATGAGAGTTATCTATACACCCCTCTATTCATGATAAAGAAGTTCCCTATTTTAATTATTAATTTAATACTTTAAAAACTAGTTGTTAGGTCTCAATAAAACAAACAAACAAATGTAAGACCAACTGTTGGACGAAAAGCAACAGTTTTTTTCTGGGGATTTTGAAATAAAATGTTCCAAAGGCGATGCATCAGTAATGTTTTTGTCCTAATGCTAAAAAAAAAAAAAAAAACATTAGTAAAGACCAGATAAAAATAAGCAAATGTTCTATTAAAATTACTGGAAGAACATTTGTTTATTCATGGCTAAAGAGAACCTTCACCAGAACAAAGTTCTGCCAATGTTCCATGTTAGCTGGAATCATAAACTATATTTTTTTAGCTGAACTCTTTATTTTATAAGTCTATAACTGTCATCTTTGTAATCATACTATGTAACTGTTTTTGTGGTCCATGAGAGTCCATATTTATTTGTGGTACCCATGTGAGAAACCAACGCATGTCTCCATCCCGTTCTCACCTTGATTTCCAGTTCGATACTTTGTCTACCAAAAACCGTGGCTTGAGTATGCATCAGCATGTAAACAGACCTGATGATTTGACAACCATGCTGTTATGTCATTTGCACAATGTGTGTGTTTAGCACCTTTCTTTGTATAATATAAATGTAGTTGTCCTGCGGGTGTGAAACCCCTTGCCGTTAAACTGCCCTGTATAAAAAAAGCCTGTTTGTGAAGGTTAGGTGAAAAGAGGAGATGTGTATTGAAATTCAACACCACTTCACTGCAAACTCAGGAGAGGCCGTCAGAAGATTAATGAGCTATTGGGCTAGAGTTGTGCCGTTTCTCATGCGCAAGGCCCACATTAGGGAAATAATTAATTTTACAACGCTAGGGTGCTGTGTCCCTGCCGAGGCATGGCATGTGGCTATGATAAGCATTCACTAATTAACCACCTAAAAGAAAATGGAGGTGCAAGCCACCTTTTGACATTCAAACATTCTGGAGCAAAACAAGCTTTCAGCAAGAATGTTTCTGTGCAGGAAGTGATGCTGGGCTACTTCTGAATTCATTTTTCAAATACAGGCAGCTCAGTGGATTTTTGATTATGCAAGAAGGCAACTTTTTCTAAATGCCCGCAGGTGGGCAAAATTGACCCCTCACCTGGTTGCAAAGTATTTGTCATGGTTAGAACAGATAAACATTAGTTTCACACCACTTCAGCCCACAGTCAATATGTCTTAAATGCACACGCTGAACTTTCTTCCACTAAATTTCTCTCATCTGTGCATTTCCGTGCAACAGAAATTAGCAACATTAGAGTCAGGTGGGGGATATGATAATACCCAGATGCATAAAACATGTGCTCGGTGAAAGTGTGAGTCTATGAGAGTGACTCACAGGTAAAAACACTGACATCGAGGATGCGTGAATTTAGAGTTTTCTGAACTTCATGGCGGTTTTAAGCTCAATGCATGATTAATGGCACCAGCTCAGGAGCAATTTCAAACACTGCATATTTGAAAAGATGAAATATAAGAAAGATTTTTTGGGTGTGCTTTAGACTTGAGATTTTTTTTTTTTTTTTTTTTTTTTTTTTTGTGCCCGCACTTACATACTGCTTATGCATAAAGTATATGTGTGGGGGTGTTTGCCTGTGTGCATAAGCAACTGTCTACTAAAGAGTAGCTAAAACTAGAATTCAGATCACACCAACTGGTCTAATTCAAAATGTTCCCATAACAGCAGTAATATCTATGAGCCAGCCATGATAAACAAGCTGAAAAGACTCCGTGTGGACATCAGCACTCCACAGGAAATCCATCTCACAGAGTCTGGCAGGCTAAAAGACTGTACTTTCTTCTGACAAGGAAAAAACACCAACTACACAATGGAAAATAGCATAAACTTCACTGTCAGGAACTTGCTGTTATCGATGGTTGAGGCAACTGTCTACACAACTGTTGGCCATCGGCCCACATACTTCAGATGGGGCAGTCACTGTAGTCAACTTGTACACATCAACCTTATGCGCTTCTCCAGGAGATGAAGAACGTGTGTTTTGAGGTTCACTTTTAACAAATCTTAAAAACAGCAGTCAAACAGCTATAGAACCATGAGGTACATCTTTCTTTGGCTATTATTTCACAGGAGAGAAAGGCAATAAACTATTATACTTTAGATTTGACTTATTCTACTGCATTATAACTTGTAATGAGATCTTCAGTGGGTTCACAGCAGAAATAGCTCAAGGTAACTCATAACTCATGCTTACGTTAAGGCCACAAAATCTTACAAGAATCAAACTGATTTAAAAACTGATATTGATTGAACCTTGAACCCACACGGGGACAAAAAAAAAAAAAGCCTTTTTTCTACCCAATCAATGACCTGGTCCCACCATAAAGAACCTGGTCACAAAGCTAATACCTGAAGACTGGTGTGAAGAATAGCTCTAAACAGCTTCAGGATTCCCTGAGGCTTGAACCAGGCGCTGAAAAAGTTCACTGCCCGTCAATCTGCCTGAATTCAAGTGTCACAAGACAAGCTTCTTAAATAATCACAAGCTACAAGAAAAGTGAACCAGGAGTGACTGACAAAGGTAATGGCTTACAAATAAATGTTGTGTGCAGCACACCTCTATTGACCTGATCAATAGCCAGCTGCAATAAACACCTTTAGCTAAACCTTAAAGGGATAGTTCACCCAAAAATGAAAATTTTATGTTTATCTGCTTACCCCTAGGGCATACAAAATGTAGGTCACTTTGTTTCTTCAGTAGAACACAAACAAAGATTTTTAACTCTAACCATTGCAGTTTTTCAGTCATATAATGGAAGTGAAAGGGAATCATGGCTTTAAGAGTCAAAAAAACATACACAAACAAAACCAAATTAAACCCTGTGGCTTGTGGCAATAAACTGATGTTTAAAGACACGGAACGATCAGTCTGAACAGAAATGCTAAAGTGTTACTACAACTAATAAATGTCACTGCATCCCTACTGACAACCTAAACAAGAAAATGTTGTTGAATAAAATATATATAATTTATATATTAATTAACAGTAAAACTCTTGTTACTGTTACTGAGGTCTGTATGCAATGACAACACAGTATGCAATTAATTGGCATTATTCATGGACAGAGAATGTGTACACCCAAGAAAACCTTCATCAATAGTAAATTTGTACCCTGTGGATGAGCTATTGGTCATTTGCAGCTGTGCTGCTACATGGATGACAGCTCAGGATATTCACACGAAGTGCATTCAAGACGTTGCAGGTAACCAGACCAAAGCTATTCTCAGACACGTCTGGAGATGGTGAGAAGGGATTCACCTGCCAAACTGAAGACAAAAGGAGTTAAATGAAAGGACCGTGAGCCATCACCCACCAGGACCAACAAATAGATGTGAACACTGATGGAAACCGTTACTCCCACACAAACCTTATCAGTGCAAAGGTTGCATAGCCCTGGCAAAAGTGATATCTAGTAATAGTAAGAGAGAATAAAAGCCCCTCTAGCTGCATCACATTGGAAAATAACAACTCTTTCTGAACAAGTTTAAAACTCTTTTTCTCTCTGCCTTGTTTAGTAGCTCCTGAATCAATGTCACACCCCATCTGGTCACTCAAATAAACAGATTTAAAGAAATTACACACTTCACCTTTAAGTGGCATATAAATATATTTACAGTTATTAAAGAAAATAGCACCATAATAGAGGGAGATCACAAAAAGATAGTGAAAAGGAAAAGGAGAAAGACCTTTGAAAAAAAAAAAAGAGAAAACAAAAATTATATTGAATGACAGAGTGGGCATGGTAAATGTGCTGGTTTTCTGATATCCTAGATGTGAGATGTAAAGATATAATATTATCAAGGTTACATTATTAGGAGCTATCAAGCTAGTGTGCTTTCAAGAGATCATGATTGTATCAATTTCTGCTGCCTCGGTCAGAATCCATTTACAGAGGCTACTAATAGCTTTTCTTTGTACAACACAGAGGTTTGGAGTTATGTGCTGGGTCAAACAGGGACTACTCCTTCTGGCTGCTTCATAAATACCACACTAGAGCAACACATGCACACGTATAGTCACTCTGGTGCCAAGACCTTGAGTCCCTGCTTAGGCAACAGATGGATATTGTCTGTGGACAGATTAATGTGCGCCATGGGCCACCTCCTCTAATCCCTGGATGAGGGAAGAGGGGAAAGGGACTTATTGATCCATTCATCCTCCCATTCATATACCACAGGTGTTCCACATGTTTCATACACTCACAGTGTGCAGAAGGCCTGAGGACTGTACATTAGCTCTGCTGAGGAGAGAGACACTATGTACCACAATACAGTGGTGGCATCACTTGAAAATACCATGGAACTGAATTGTAATATGATATTTACAGGTTATTAGAAAACGTCTAGAATACAGTTGCATTATCACTCCTTCTTCTTTTCTTGTAAGGCTTCATCTTTAGTGTGCAATTTTCATAATAAGAGGGTAACTGTGAGATGGAGTTAAACATTTTTTTTAGATGTGAATTAAAGTAAAACATATACAATAGTTAAAACCTCTAAAAAATGAAGTTTGAATTATGCAAAACAGTTAATATTACTCAATATCTCACAAATACAAGAAACACAATTGCGAGACACAAACTCATATATGAGGCAAAATATAATGTCACATTTTAAGACATAGTCAAACTGCAAGATATAAAGCTATATTGTGGTTGCTTTTCAATATTCTTACTTTTTGCATGATATGATTGCATTATATAAAGTATTAATTTCTGTAAACAGTTGCAATTTCAAGATAGAGTCAGACTGGAGGATATACTCACATTTTAAGATATAAAGTTGAAATTATGAAATATAAAGTCACATTAATATAAATGTTAAACTGTGCAATATTAAGAGATTGTAAGATATGAATAGAGATAAAAAGTCAACCTGAAGGTAAGGAAGTCATTTTGTAAAGTATAAAGTGACAATATTGAAAAACAAAGATGCAATTACACAATATAATGTTGCAAATTCAAGATACATTATGAGTATAAAGTTGAAATTCTGAGACAAAACAAATATATATCTATAAAAAAATTTAATGTGATCTGTAAACTGTGATAAAACCAAATTTTGAGACTTAAAGTAACAAAATCAAGAAACAAAGGTGTGATTATGAGATTTAAAATTGCAATTTCAAGTTAAGACACTGCATGATAAAAATTTATTTTATAATACCTTTAATTATTTGTAATTTCTTTTTATAGTATTATTATTATTATTATTATTATTATTATTATTATTATTAACCCATTACAAGTAACACAAATTACGTAAATCAGTTTACTATTTTTAAGTAACTAGTAAATCATTACTTTTTAATTTACAAGAAAATATCTGAGTTACATTTTCAAATAAGTATTGCAAGTTACTTTTTTCACATTTATTGATTTAATTAATCAGATTTAGTTTTGCTCAAAATTTATAAAAACAATTAAAAAGGCAACTCAGAATATGACGACTCAAAGCTGCTATTAAGGATGTAGGTATCGGGCCAATACTAAGTTCTGTATTGGCACTCATTTAAATGCCAAAATACCAAATGCTGATACCAAACAGCATGTGATAAGTGCCATATTCAGACAACAAAACACAGACAACAGAACAACAGACAGCAGAATGGAGTTATTAGAGATCAAGGTTGTCTACGTAGGATATCTATGCAATGAATATCATGTTAAACATTCAGTATTAAACTATAGCTGACGCAATACAATATTGTATTGTGTTACTTTTAAAAGTAACTTTCCCCAACACTGGCTAACTACTAACAAGGCTGTCAACATATATGCCAGTGTATTGAATCTATTACATGTTCTGCATTATTTACAGTTTATTCCCATAATAAAGAGTAAGTAAAACCTACAGGAATGGGTAAGGCAGTCCATTGTTCATTTGGAATCAGATTTAGTGTATGTGCCTTGGGTTGCCTATTAGAATAAGCTCAGTATCCCCCATTGTCCTGGTCCCTTTTATGCTGAGGAGTTTGATTTTATTCCTCCACTAAGCTGTTCCGTGGCTTACATGCCCCACTGCACTGGTATTTACTCATTGCTTCTTTGTCTGGAGAATTTCTCTATTAGAATCCACACACGCACACACACACACACACACATATATATATATATATATATATATATATATATATATATATATATATATATATATATATATATATATACAGCAAAGAGAAAAATCAATATGCAGCAGTTCTCGTGGGTCAGAGGCCTGGGCTTAACACTCCACTTTATCACACAACCATACAGCCCGGTCACTTTAAGCAGCCCTCCACCTCTCTCAGGAGCACCTACGGTGGTCCAAATCGTCGAGACCCAAGACCCCCTTCACGGTCCCAAAGGTGCTCTCAGAACAATGTGTCTTATCTCGCCTGTCCTAATAAAATTGATAAACACACACTCACACACACACACACACACACACACCCTATAGAGCTGTGTCATATGTCACACTAAAGCCACACTGTTAACCGATAGCAGCCTAAAATGACACCTCAGCATCTCTACAGAGAAAAGAGTGGCATTCTATTACAAAGACAACATAATACTCCTGTAGTCACTCCGTCTATCTCTTCCCTGTCTTTCCTCTCTCCATCTCTCCCTCTATCTTCTCATCTGTTTTCCTCTTCCTGCTTAAAGCTCCTCTCCCCTGTTGAGCAGAAGCGGGTAAAATGAAAAATAGTGTTTTCTGTGCTCTGACACCTCATCTGTTTGTCAAGCTTTAATTTCCCATGATGCTGTGTCATCCGTGGGCCGCTGGCATGCTGCCTTTGTTCTTACAAAGTCAACAGTCAACACTTCAGTTTTTATATCACCGCTCACTTTTTTAGTTGAAGCTAAGCTACTTTTCCCCCATGCATGGGCTAATTCATGACATTTATGGGGGTAAATACAGAGAATGACCCTGCAGACGCTTGACTCTATCATATCTCTATCTTCTTTCCCTCCATTTGACCTTCTGATAAAAATGTATTTGTTGCTCTGAGGTCTGTCAAAACACAGCCTTGTCTTTCTGATATGTCATGATCAGGACTGAAGGCCATTTCTTATCACCGAGTGAACAGATAACAGGGAGAGTTACGGGTGTGAGGTAAAGAGTTAGGTAACAGAAAAGCAAATTATCTTTATTTTAGCCCCTGACTAATGTCGACATCGAGGCTGTCGTGGTTACATAAACCTCGCCTGCGAAATAATTCCCTGTCGGGCATGCGGCTTTCTGTCTGAGAAATATTCACAGGGGCAGGCGAGTGGACGCAGCGTTGTGTCATGCGATATGATCTCACACACTAACTTTCACACTATAATCTGCTCTGTGCCAAGGTATATGTGACTTGATCACAACATTAAACAGAGAAGTCCACAGATCCTGGAAGATGCATGCAGCTTTGATTTGATTCAAAATTATTAATTAATGAGCCATAATTCTAGCTACTAAACAGATGGGAATTAAAAAAAAATATTGGTTGGTTTTCAGCTGACAATTTTTTTCTAGATGACCACATAATTATTACATACAATTTATTTTTGCTTGAGTTTGGGGCCCATTTCCCATGAAGCCCATTTCATTTTTAATGTTCATTATGTATGGAAAATTGGTAAAAAAAAAAAAAAAAAAAATGTTCCGGCAAATTTATGGCTGAACAATTGTGTTCAAAATGCACATTTTAAAAGCAACCAAGAACTGGTCATGTAAAAAGCTAGTCTATGATATTTTACATGTATTTGCCAGTATTCTACTCAAATCTGGATTACAGTCTTACATATTATTCAATAATTAAAAGCCATCTCCCATTTTGAATAATACATTAATAATTTGTGAATTATGAGGGATCCATTGAGTGAGTATATTTGCATTCATATGAAGTGCTCATGAATTTTACATTGATATTTCCCCCCCTCTGCTTTTACTATAATAGGACCTTCTTCCAAATTAAATGTGAAATATATGGCATTGGCAGAAATGCTATAATGTAAAATATGGTGTAGAATTACATTCTGGTCAAAAAAATTGCATATAGCCCAAAGCTGGGCTGAATTTAAACGTACAGTATAAAAAGATGACAACTCAAGCTGATATGAAACGTCTTTAAAATATTTGCTATGATATAATTTCTGCCTGTCTTCACTCAACAACAATAATAATGATTTTATCTATTCATCTGCTGACAAAATCTTCACACATTTACACCTAGACATCACTTTCTCTCTTTGCCGCTCTCTTTACAGCCCTTCTTTCACTGTGTCATGGAGAGGGATGGTTGTTCTCCTGAGGGGAGACGCATCCCTGTCCAGCCCTGACTCAGAGGGGCCATTAAGGCATTCCATTGCCCTCCATTACACACCTGGCCAGAGGGCTGATGGAGGTACTTTAGCCACAGGCTTCATAGGCGGGCCTATACATAACACCAGCTTGAGGAAAGGGACCTCACGTTGACATGAGACCAGTAATGACTATTGTGCATCATGTGCCAAGCAAGAACTGTACAGGTGATGGAGAAGCATGACAGCATGCAAAGTGTAAATTTGTGATTTAGTTGATATGAATTCCTGATATCCCTCCTTAGAATGATGAAAGCAAAACCTGTATACTGAATAGGGGAATTGGAGAATAAATGTAGTATATAAAAATAATATATAAGTGTAATATAATGTTAATCTGATAATATAAAATAATCATAATATGTTATATAATAATTACATACAATTGTACAAGAAGAAATTATTTAATCACAGTGATGGTACACATCTCAATATAGGTATGTGTGCTATAAATGTAATACTTTATTGAGCATGAATGCAATAAATTGATAAAAGTGAGAATTAAGGCTTTCATTGTTACAAAAGAAAATACTTTCTGTTTATTAAAGTATCATGTGAGGGTTTCTATTTTCTGTAAAAGAAAAGAAAAGAAAAGAAAAGAAAAGAAAAGAAAAGAAAAGAAAAAGAAAAAGGTTTTCACAAAATATAAAGCAGCACACTCTTTTCAGCACTTATAATAAGAAATTGATGAAAATAAATTGTCATTTAAACCCTATTTTAGTTACAGTGGAAATTTTCTTATCTGACAGTTGTTCTGTTTTTTAAAATTACCCCAGAGACCATACATCAAACAGTGTTCATTTGCAGCTGTCTGGAAAATGATCAAACCACCCAGCCCAAATCTATAGAGGCACCAGTGGTGGCTCGCTTTGGGACGCAGGGGAGGCACAGCTTCCCCAAAATTGAGCATGATTTAATGTAAAAAAAAAAAATCACAATTCATATGAGTACTGAATATTTTGAATATACTGAATATTTGATATATATGTATGTATATGATAGACCGGGTAAGCTAAATTATATTATCTTGCTGTATGTGTGTCGTTATCTTTACGTTTTCTAACTAAAAGCAACCACAAAAAGTCATTTTAAAGTGGATAAGCAAATGATAATAATAATCGGCATGGATCCCCAGACCAATACAATTAGTGTGCTTACTATATTCTAAAACCCACGAGCCACCACTGAGAGGCACAAGATGAATGTGTGAAAGCTTTTTGAAAAATGATAAACGTTGTTCTTTTTGAAATGTTGATCTGAACACAGTTGTGTTGATATAGTAATTACTTCAGAGGGTCACACTAAGAGGGCAAATAAGAAATGAGACTGAGAGAAGAGAGGCAGAAATCTTCCATCAGGAAGCTTCAGGACTGATTCAGTAATGATACCCTCAGAGGGTGCACATGATTCTAATGAGCAAAATGTAAATGATGCTTCTAAAGCTTCTAAATTGGGAGGGGGGGGGTATCAGAAAAAAAGTCTTACAGGAAAGCCAAAGTGGCAGGCAAAATGTTTTTTTTATTTCTTTTATTTTCCATTTCGTCCTTCTCTCTCTCCCTCTCTCCCTGAAGCCGAATTGATGCTGCTATCTCAGGGAATTATTTTATCAAAGCCACTTTTATCCCTCTCCCCTCCTAACAAAACTGCTGAGTATCGAGTTAAATTCTTGGTGTTTCAGACACATTGTTTTGAAAGTGTTGGGGTACAGTGACCCTGGGGGGCACAACACAACAACATTAGAGAGGCAAACAAACACACACATCACAGCCGCATTAACCCCACAACAAAGAATTAACAAGGACAGAAAAAATTTAAAAATAAAACAAAAAAAAACATATACTTATCAATAAAATGTAGTTAATGCTGAAATTTAAGTTGCTCAAAAAAATAAACAATAAAAAAAACCTTCAGACCAATAGGGTTCGTGCAACAGATTTGTCTGGTTTTATGAATTCACTGAATTTAAAATGAAATTAAATTAATTCATTAAGCAGACACTTTTATCCAAAGCGACTTACAGTTCATTCAGGCTATTAGTTTTTACCTATCATGTATTCCCGGGGGAATCAAACCCCCATTCTTGTGCTTGATGCTCTACCAATTGAGCTACAGGAACACTTAATAACATTAATTACTTAATAACATTTAATGTATTATAGCACATATAGCTACAATGGTAGTGGCTAGTTGCAATAATTAGATGCCATTTACACCGCATAAATAGCATGTTTTCAAAGCGATATGCTATTTACGCTATGTGCAAATAGCTATAGATCCTATTTACACTATTTTAAAAAAGCAGAATTTTCTGCTATTCATACTTATTACTGCAAATAGTAGCAATTATCTGTGCCACAGTAAATGTCAATTCAAATTATTAAATGGACGCCACCTTATTGGGAAAATAAAGCCCTCCCTACACCTACCCTAACCCTACCCAATACTTTATTTTCAACTTTTTAATTATTTACTGTATCATTCTTTAAAATAAATGTAATGATATAAGATTTAAAAAGGGAGACAAAAAGTTTGTCAAAAGGCTGATTCGAACTCGGGTCGGCCATGTCAAAAAGAAAGTACATGCTTTAACTGCACCCCTGGAGCTGGTGGGTTTTGTGTTGTTTATTACCCCAATCACACATTGGTGGGCGGAGTTAGTGTAAATAGACTCAAGGTGGTCTATTTGCATCGTGTGTAAATAAATACTCCGTACTAGGCAATACATCACATTTATTATGTTTATTACCAAGCGAGAACTTCCTAAGGATTTTAAAATAAATGCATTGAAGTTCATTGTTACAAACTTACAAACAAACGGAATTTATCTTAAGACTTTTTATTTTATCTTGAGTTTACCTAAACTTTCACAAGGTTCTTACCTTGCAATGTTAAAAGCAGAATTACTGAACAATGACAAGCTGTTGATGTGATTACTTTCCTCATATGTGATTTATTTATTTATTTATTTATTTATTTATTTATTTTACCCTAAGCCCAGCATAGGGTGGCCAAACAATGCTCTCAAACAGAGTTGGGTCATTTTTAGCAAGAAAATGTAATCTTGAATCCTATGGAAACATGCTGACACTGACACTAAAGCTGACACTGTTATAATTCTTTGCCATTTCACACACGAGTTACGACTGACAGAAAGGAAATAGATGGTAAGAAAATCACAACAGAGAGATGCAAAAGGTGCAAAAAGGAGGCAGACTGAGGAAAGGAGGAGTGTAAAGAGCAAGAGAGGGTGGGAAGATATAACCCATTTGTTTTTCTGTGCAAATACGAGGAGGCTTGTTATCTCGCAAAGGCAAAAATGCAGCTTTCAGCATTTTCATATTACAGTGAGTAGATATTGCTTACAAGTTATAAATTACTTTTTAATACTCTCCAGATTACAGACACTAATACAAATGTAAAACCAATGACCCTGGCTTTCTCTCTGTCTCTCTTTCTGTCATTTGCATGCATCCAGTGGGACTCCTCATGAATAGATGGTGGATCTGAATATCCTATAGACCATTAAATGATCAATCATTTGCATAAGTACATTCAAGGAATATTTAAATTACCATTAAAGGCACTGTGGATTCATAATATAATGTCATTGATTTGAAGGCTGTCCAAAAACGATGGTGCATTTAAGAAAAGCAGACAGGTGGTCAAGATGGAGACAGGAAGAGACAGGAATAGAAAGCAAGCGAGCGAAATGGGGAGTGACTGATATGCCCTTCCAAGTTTGCTAAAGCTGCTTGTAAGAAATGCTGAGGATGCAATGTGCTGACCCACATACATACAGTAGTACCTGTTCCCTGCAGACTCCACTGGCTGCTCTCCCTCTGCCTCTCTCTCCTCAAATTCCCCATTGTTAAAACTGTTTCTCAGTGCTTGCATTTTGTATTGTCTTGTCACTCCGTTCTTTGCAGTCTCACCCTTTTCCTTGCAATCTTCAATGGTTTTTGTGTGTTCTTCATCTTTAATGGTGATCCAAAAAAAAAAAAAAGAAAAACAGATGCTAAGGCCCACTGAGATGAATCAAACCAATGAAGTCATCACTACTTTCTCTCTCTGTGGTTTACAGTTTGTTGGCCTCATCTTCTTTAATTGTAATGTTCTGTTCCTTTCTAAACATAAAGTATGTGATGGTTTCAAAGTTCTGTCATTTCTATGACAGCTTAATGTTATTTATAAAATTATTTTTAATTGTTATATATATATATATATATATATATATATATATATATATATATATATATATATATATATATACAGTCATGACCAAAAATATCGGCACCCTTGGTAAATATGATCAAAGAAGGCTCTCAAAATTAATCTGCATTGTTAATCCTTATGATCTTTTTTTTTTTTTTATCACAAAAATGTATCCTTTCACTGGATAATAAGAATTTAAAATGGGGGGAAATATCATTATGAAATAAATGTTTTTCTCTAATACACATTGGCCACAATTAACGGCACCCTTTTATTCAATACTTTTTGAAACCTAAATTTGCCAGCTTAACAGGACTACATTTTCTCCTATAATGCCTGATGAAGTTAAAGAACACCTGACAAGAGATCAGAGACCATTCCTTCATCCAGAATCACTCCAGACCCTTTAGTTCCCTGCTCCATATGGGGTTCAGGTCAGAGGACTGGAATGGCTATATCAGAAGCTTGGTTTTGTGCACAGTGACCAATTTCTGTGTTGTTTTTGAGGTTTGTGTTTGGATTATTGTACGGTTTAAAGATCCAAATATGGCCCATTTAAGATTTCTAACAGAATCGGTCACTTAATGATTTTTTATCTGTTGGTATTTGATAGGATCCATGATGCCATGTATCTAAACAAGATCCCCAGGACCTCCAGCAGAAAAATAGATGCACAACATCAAAAATACAGCAGTATATTTCATTGTAAACATGGGGTACTTTTTTTCTTTGTGTTCACCAAACCCAATTTGAGTGTTTGCTGCTAAAAAGCTATATATTATTTTTTGTTTGTTTCATCTGACCATAGAAGCTAGTCCTATTTGAAGTTCCAGTCATGTCTGATAACTGAATATGCTTTAGTTTGTTTTTGGATGAGCTAGGAGAATTTTTCTTGAAAACCTCCCAAACAAAATGTGATGATGTAGGTTCTGTTTTGACAATTTTTTAAGGTTTTCTGAACCTGAGATTCAACTACTTTCTGCAATTCTCCAGCTGTGATCCTTGGAGAGTCTTCAAACTCTCATGGTGGAAATGGGAGTTTTCACTGCTCTAGCTCTTTTCTGAAAGCCACTTCACTAATCTGTGAAGCTCAATTATCTTTTTCTGCACATCAGACATATATTCTTTGTTTTTTTTTTTCTCATTTTGATGGATGATATAGGCTTTGTTTTCCATCCTCTTTACATTTCTGTGAAACAGAAAGCCATGGCATGGATAATTTTATGTTTATAATTATGCTGGAGTGATCAAAATTGTCAATATGAATGGTATTGTACTTCAGAGATATTTTACTCATAATAATTTCCAGGGGTGCCAATAATTTAGTCCAACGAGTATTAGACAAAACAAAAAAAAAACTTTATTTCATAATGACATTTCTCCCCATTTTAAATTCTTATTATCCAATGAAAGGATTTTTTTTTTTTTTTTTTTTTTTTTAATAAAAGTTCAAAAGGATTAACAATTTAGATGAATGTTCACAGCCTTCTTTATATATATATATATATATATATATATATATATATATATATATATATATATATATATATATATATATATATATAAATTAGACAATTTGTATTATTATTATTATTATTATTTTTTTTTTTTTTTTGCTTTTTACACATATAAATGATGTGCATTGTGTGGCTTAATTCCAGGCTGCAACACAGGTTAGAACTAATAGATTGAGCAGAGGACTCTGATTCTCCTATTCTTGTTCCGATGGCTGATGGGGTCTTCACAGGGGATCTGTCTCTGGGGCTCATCTAGCTGACATGGTCTCCGCTGACATTCAGGGCTGTAGAGGTTGTCTCTATAGGTGCTGATCCACCATCTGGACTGTATATGAACTGAATCTGGATGACTGTAGTGACCATCTGATCTGGATACAGACTGGATCTGGGTGGCTACAGTGACCTCGGAATAAGAAATAAATAATCTAATATTAACATAGATGCCACTGAGAACAATAAAGCACATTATAATTGTAGTAAAAACTCTAAAAATTTACACATATTACCTGGAATGAAAACAATAAAATGTTAGTCTTGAAGGTACACACACACACACACACTATGTAGTTGCACTGGAGGGGTCTGGGCATGTGCTAGTGTTTGGTGCCTTGGAATAACTGAGTGGGTTTCATCTGAAATCTTTGGCTACTCACTGATTGAGAAAGAAAAGTACAGTTTATCTAAAAAAAAAAAGAAGTACTCCATATAACTCCATATACATACAAGCCAGGAACTAAGGTGTTTTTTTTTTTTTTTGTTTGTTTTTTTTTTTTTTTGCACAGGCCTATCTAAAGGGTTAATGATACCACATAGTGATCAACCATAAAAATTAAAATTTTACCTCTTCCCAACAGGGGAAACCACCAACCTGCATGATTATATGGTGTCATGACTTTGCAATAAAAAAAAGTCATTATAATGGAAGTCAATGGGGCAAAACCAGCCAGGAACAACAAATGGGGGAGAAAAATATTAAATGTAATGGGCACAAAAACTAACAATGGATCAAAGCCAACGTTGTTAATAATCTTTGACATGCCCAAGACTATGATAAAATGTAAAAAAAAAAAAAAAAAAAAAAAAAAAAAAAATATATATATATATATATATATATATATAATATATATATATATATATATATATATATATATATATATACACACAGCCCACAATCACTTTTTATATTGAAAATAAGTCATTGTTTTTTTGTTTGTTTGTTTGTTTGTTTTTTCAAATCAGTGACATAATTTATGAACTTAGTAATTCAATAGTTAAAATCTTGGATTTTTTAAAAATACATTTGGTAGTTTGGATCAGGACTGAGGTTGATTAATAGATTTATACTCTTAAAGTCTGTTTCAACCTCACTGTTTGAAGTGTTTTTGAAGCTGCTACCACTGAGCTGGATGAACTCACAGAGACTGTAACATGCTATATTAGTTTTTGTGGGGAGATATGCATTCCTACCAGGACTTATTTAATATTCAACAATGATAAGACATGGTTTACAGCAAAACCCTTCATCAGGCCAAAGAGGATGCCTACAGATATGGGGACACAGTCGTGTACAATCAGGCCAGGAACACACTGAATAAAAGAGTAGAGTGACTAAAGGTACCTACGCTAAAAACTTGGAAGATTTCTTAACTTCCAATGACTCAACTTCATTGTGGAAAGGTCTGAAAGCCACACAATCTACAAGACACCATCCCCCTGCACTGAGGCAAAACAACAACTTGCAAACAAACTGAATGAATTTTATTGTAGATTTGAAACCTCCCACACCCCTTCTGACCATCTCTCTAAACAATAGTTAACACCTCCTGCAGTTCAAATCAGTTAGGATGATGTGCGCCAGGTCTTCAGGAAGAACAAAAGAAGAAAGGCACCAGGCCCAGATGGAGTTACACCAGCCTGTCTGAAAACCTGTGCTGCCCAGCTGGCTCCCATCTTTTCCTAGATCTTCAACAGATCTCTGGAGTTGTGTGGAAGTTTCTTCCTGCTTCAAACGCTCCACCATCATCCCCATTCCAAAGAAACTCAAGATAACTGGACTTAATGACTACAGAACTGTGGCTCTAATGTCTGAATGTCTAATTATCTGAAGGACATCACTGGACCCTTACTGAACCCCCTGCAGTTTGCTTAGCAAGCAAACAGACTAGTGGATGATGCAGTAAACATGGAACTGCACTTCTTCCTGCAACATCTGGACAAAACAGGGACTTATTTGAGGATCCTGTTTGTGGACTTTAGTTAAACTTTTACAACATCATTCCAATAGCCCTCCAGACCAAACTGACCCAGCTCTCTGTTCCAAGCTCTAACTGTCAGTTGATCACCAACTTTCTGACAGATAGGCAACAGCTATGAGACTGGAGAAATCCATGTTAAACAGCCGCTCAACTAGTCTCAGCCTCAGACATCATGCCCACGGACTGCTGGCTAAACGTCTGTTGCATATGTGACTCAAAAGTGGAAACACTTCAGGAGTGTCGAAGTCGTCATCAGATTGGTTGAATTCTACAGGATTTCCAGGAGACATGTTTCATGTTCTTTAACATTCCGCCTGCCAACAAAGATACAGTGGTGCCAAGCCCCCTCACAAAAGAAGAAAGCTGTTGTGTTTAAAACTGTGACGACGAGCGCTTATCAGGATCAACTAAACGCTGGATATTCAAAAGTATGTGAAATATTTAAAGTTCACGGCATAGAATCTTTAAAATATGTCCGAGATTTTTACACACCAGTCTGTTATTGTGGCGACATTTCCACGCAACAAAATGTTACGCTGAACAAAACCAAACTGTGATTGGTTTCTTGACAAGTCTGTCAAATGGCCTCATGGTCTTGGCCAATGAAAAGCTGCCATAGAATTGACCAACATTGGTGCCCCTCAGAGATGTATTCTCTCCCCAGCGCTCCTCTCCCTGTACACCAACGACTGCACCTCTAAAGTCCCCTCTGTCAAGCGCCTGAAGTTTGCAGATGACACTACAGTCATTGATCTCCTCCAGAACGGCAATGGGCCTGCTTACAGACAAGAGGTTGAGCAGCGGGCTGTCTGGTGCAGTCTTAACAACCTGGAGCTGAACACGCTCAAAACAGTGGAGATGATAGTGGACTTCAGGAAAAAAACCTGCACTCCCCCTACTCATAGACAGATACACCATCATAGACATAACTGTGGTGGCAGTGGAGTCATTCAGTTTTCTGGGAACCACCATCTCTCAGGACCTGAAGTGGCACAATCACATTGACTCCACTGTTAAAAAGGCCCAACAAAGGTTGTACTTCCTTCTCCAGCTGAGGAAGTTTAACCTGCCACAGGAACTGCTGAAACAGTTTTACTTAGCCATCACTGAATCTGTCTTGCGCACTTCAATAACTGTCTGGTTTGGCTCAGCTTCAAAATCAGACATGAGAAGACTACAGAGAACGGTTCGGACTGCTGAAAAGATTATTGGTGTTCCCCTGCCCACCCTACAAGAACTGTATACATCCAGAGTGAGGAAAAGGGCTCAGAAAATCTCTCTGGATCCCTCACATCCAAGTTATCCCCTTTTTGAACTTTTGCCATCTGGAGAAAACTTTTGCCATCCCTCATCTCTATTCTATTCCATTATCATCTATAGCACAACTGTTCATACAATTTATTTATTTTTCGATTTATTTAGCAATTTTTGTCTTTATATTTATTTATTTATTTATTTATTTTTCTGTATGATGTTGTTGTCTCTGTGTACTGGAAGCTTATGTCACTAAAACAAATTCCTTGTATGCGCAAGCATACTTTGCAATAAAAAGTTATTTCTGATTCTGATAACGGCTTTGTGAAACAATTCAGTTGTTAATTTTAGTTTGGAATGACAAACTTCTCTTCCAAGCCAGTGGTGGCTCGTCAGGGGAGGCATGGGAGGCACAGCATTCCCCAAAATTTTGAGTTGAAAATGGAAGGAGGACGATTAAATTCACAATTAATTTCAGTTCATGTCTCAGAATGAGCATTTTTTGTAATTTCATTGCTGTGTCGAATCTGCTCATGTAATTGCAACCACTAGGTGATAGAAAAGGGGAGGAGGAGGCCAGGGAAGAGCTGAGATCTCCTGCCTCCATTGTAAAAAAAAACAAAACAAAAAAAAAAAACAAATGGCCAATCAATATTTAGTGTTCACTTTCAGCAAATCACTTTGATTGCCAACATATTAATCAAGCTGTCATTCAATCATTATATATACAAAATAAAGGGAGAACACGCCCAAGCTGGATATAGGCTAACGTTATAGCAGTCAGCTCTTTTAACACAGACTTTTAAGAAGGGAAGGATGTTTGCTTCAAGCGATAGGCCAGGTAAGTGAAATTATATTATATTGGTGTATGTGTGTTGTTTTCTGACTTAAAGCAACTAAAAAGCCATTTTAAAGTGGTTAAGCTAATAATAGTAATCATCATCATCATCAATATATTAATAATAATAATTGGCAGGGATCCTTAGACCAATACAATAAGTGTGCCTCCTCTATTTAAAAAACAAACAAGTCACCACTCTCCGAAGAGCCATTCACAAGAACAGAAATGCTGTTTGGAATTCACCCCATTTGAACAGAGTGACATTTCAGACTGGCTAGTTATTTAATGTTGTCTTTTAAACTCACGTGATAATAATTGGAAAAGTTTGCACATGCGAAAAAAACATTCGGTATAGCCACGTTAACTTCAGATAAGCATGTTAACTTACTGTGGTGTTTATTGCACGTTTCAAAGATTTCTATTAACATCAGTCAAATCAAAATTAAGCATCAACAGACAGGAAAACTGCTTAAGTTCATATTTTAATGTCCCGGAAATACAAAAATTATAGAGCCCCCCACATGACATGCAGGAAAAAATATAAGGCTAAATCGTGTGCACGATTTACTAATTCGTTCCCTCAATGTACTAAAACGTTCACACGATTACTATTGCATTCCCTCGATTTACTATTGTGTTCACTCAATTTATAAATCGTGCGCACAATTTACTAATTTGTTCCCTCGATTTCATAAATCGTGTGCACAATTAAGCAAATTGAGCGAATGCAATAGTAAATCGAGGGAACGCAATAGTAATCGTGCGCACTCTTTAGTATATTGAGGGTACGAATTAGTAAATCGTGCGCACAATTTACAAACATACCATACAAAAATATCATACAACATGCCAAAATTAAACCTAAAATGCATTAAAATAAAACAGATTTTGACATTAAATGTTTTATGGATTAAACAAGGTGAAAAGGGAAGTGTTCTCTGATTGGCCAGCTATCCAGTGCATTGTGATTGGCTTAATACCTCAAAGGTGTGATGGAAATGTTATACCCCTTAAAATTGTGATGCCATGTGTGCCTGAAGGGTAGGATGAGATAAATTGGTTTGAGACGAAACCATTAAAACCCATTTCAAACGAGGCATTTGAGACATAATTACTGTTTATCATGAGTTATACTGTCTTTTTGTGTTGTGATGCATATCGCGCTGCATAAAAATAAAACCATGTCCGCATTTGTCTGTGATCAGAGAAATGACAAACAATAGCTCTAACAGTTACTCTACATTGCTGAAAACTCGCGTTTGAATCATCTGTAGCAAATCCTTTACATATGAAACGTACCTACAGACTGCGGCCCCTATCAATGTGGCGCAAAGCAAGGCGCAAGTGTTTTTGCTAGTTTCAGCCAAATGCAGTTCTAATTTTCCCGTCCTGTTCTGTGTTTGTTTAAATAGTAAATGCACTTGTGCCGATTTGTGCACTCAGGGGCATGCTGGTCAGAAAACTAAGTGCTATGGAACAGTAGTCGTTTAGACAGGACACAGGTGATTTTTTTTATTAATTTTTTTTTGGGGGGGGGGGGTAACTCATATATATATATATATATATATATATATATATATGAGAGAGAGAGAGAGAGAGAGAGAGAGAGAGACAGAAGGAGTATGTTTGTGTATAAATATATACATTTTAAATTAAACGTTTTAACCGTTTTAACATACACATTTTGATTAATTCAATCTAAGTACAAATATTTATTCAGTGCCACTTACCTGACTCATGAACTTGACAATACACTTAACTTAAATAGGCCTATGCACTTTTCTTCAGACACATAACTTACAAAACAATTCTAAATATCCAATCAAAAACACTGAATATGTTGTATGATATTAGTCGATAAATTTAGTCTAAAAAATAACATTTATTTAGAGTCTCTTTCCTGACACTAAACTTAAAAACTGAAAGATGCTGTCTCTCCCACGATGCACAGAGTACAGACTTAAAATAATTTGTCTTCTCAACTAAGCCCAAGCATAGATATTTTTGCCCTTTCAACATTTTGTTAATTGTAGTTTAATGATAGCAGCTAGAAATTATATAGTTAATATTATTGCATAGGAAAGACAGCAATAATTATTGTGGTATTTGATGGGAAATCAAATGTTTGCTAGCCAGTTTGTTAATTTAACCAAGCTGACAAGTAAAAAAAAAATGTGTCAAACTGAAGTGTTTGACACTAGTTATAAAGAAATTACATATTTCACCTTTAATTTCTGGGTCCTCTTTACTTTTTTCACCACTCTGTCTCTCCTCTATCTCTTTCTGTCTTTCTAAATGCAACAACAGGGATATTTTGCTGACAGGGCTCACAGCAGATATGTTAAGCACTGATGGCAACATGGGGTGTGATTGAAAGCTGATCAGCACATCCATGAGAGCTTTCTCTCTCTCTCTCTCTCTCTCTCTCTCTCTCTCTCTCTCTCTCTCTCTCTCTCTCTCTAATGCGTCCTCTGATTGGGAGTGGTGTAGCAATCTTCACCACTTTACTGAAATGCCACGTCAGATATCTGAATTGTGTTAAAGGTCCTAATAAACCTAGTCTTCTGCGTTCAACAGCGATATCACAGCCTGTCATGTTTCACCAACCAATCTGATGACCAGCATTTCGCAATAACAAGTGAAAAGAACATGAAAGAGGCATCATATCCTGATGGATCTTGTATGAAAACCCCTCCCCAGAGACTTCAGACCAAACATTACTGTCATTTAACAACACATCAGTGCAGTTGTAAGAGGAGCAGTTCTGCCTTTTGACATTTATAACAGCTTAAAAGTGATGCACAAAGCAGCATATGTAAGCATGTTATCAGTGTGGTAGGTGAAAGACAAAGAGATGAAGGCTGTGCTCTTATGCACACATACATGTAAGCATGAGTGAGCACAGATGACATGAATACATGCAAGCACATATCTCACCAACAGGATCAAACACATTTAGCCATGCATCTATGAAAATTATTTAATTTGACGTACAATTTACAATCAGTACAATTTAGTACAAAGTATATTGTACAATATAATGCTCAACATATATGTTTAGTGAATATTAATTTAGAATACTTTAGAACCGGGAATACATTCACATATTCACAAGAGTTTCCCACAATAAATTAGTAAGGTAGTCAGGGGTGCTGCACAAGATCCCGGGTCCTATGCATAGGCAGTCCTAATGCACCCCACCCCCATGAAAATATATATTCCAGACTTTTCAAGGGCCCTCTCTTCCTTTGGGGCCCTGGTAATCAGTACTGATTTTACCCCCAGTCCGATGCCCCTGAAGGTAGTTGTTAAGTTTAGGTATGGAGCAGGAGGATTAAGGGATCTAAAAAAAAGCACTAATATAATAACAGAATATACAGTCACTAATACATAGCTTTTAAGTACTAATATGCATGCTTATAATTAATTCTGAGAATCTGTGCTTAAAATAAAGTGTTACAATAATAATAACAATAACAATAATAATGATGATGATGATGATGATGATGATAATGCACTAACCATATACTGTAAAACAACAATGTATTGAATTATCAAAATGTATATATCAATAATATATACACACAAATAAAATTATAGTTGTAAAGAACTAAATAAATAAATAACATTGTTTATAAATATTTGAACTTACAATTAATTATGCTGGGATTTTAGTGCCACATAAAATAAAAATAGAATAAATATAGTATGAGTATGAGATTAAATTCAATATTTTGAAAATAAAGTAAAAAAAAAAAAAAAAAAAAACAAGAATAAAGTTGTAGCAATAAGATTAAAGTCATAATATTTTCAGAATAAAGTTATAATAAAAGTCTAAATTATGAGAATAAAATTTAGATTTAGATTATTTATTCATTTATTTTCTATATTTATTTTTAAGACTGTTGGAATTAATCAGAGCATTGTATAATTATATATATATATATATATCTATCTATCTATATATATATATATATATATATATATATATATATATATATATATATATATAAATCTGCATTTTTTTTTAAGGTTTCATTACATTGCTAATTGTTTGAATTTATATTACGCATAATGTACTTAACACATCTAAGCATGTATTAAAAGTTTTAAACAATCTGAACTAAATTTGCTGACCTAGTGCTTCTGAGATGGGAAACTTTTCAGTTCACACTGTATTATTTGGACCCATATTATTATTGCAGATATTTCTTCAATCTATAATTACGTAGATGTACTTATTTCCTGCATGACGGATCACTCACTATAATCATGTCTTACTGAAGGAAAAAGAGAGAACAAGAATCCGGTGAATTGGAATCTTCTCATTATCCCTCCTCTCAGTATGTATGTGCTCTATTATTGTTCCGAGTGAATTCCACTCCTTGATTAGGGTCAGTTCATAATGAGAGATCAAGGGTAAAAGGTCCCCAGAAATCACCTGTTCTCAGTGTTTGTGCATGTGTGTAGGAGAGAGACAGGCCTGGGTTCTCAGCGCTAATGATTGGTCTGGTTTTGGAGCAAAACCAATAAGTGTCTTCCTGGTGGTGTCCTCCTATCAAATCACAATGATGTAGGCTCGTACAAAAACCTCAGTCTGTACAGCTCATTAAACAATGTCCACTTTATGGCAACAATATATGCCGCAAACATACCCTCCAGTCAGTGAGCTGTATATCTATTTCTGTCCTTTATTCCCTTATCAAGGCTTTTCGCTTCAAAAAGTCAAATTATACTGTGTGTAATTTATAACCACATTTTTACTTATTTTTGCTTGCTTGCTGTGTGGGTCCTCTCAGATTTTTTGGTTTGTTTTGGGGGAGAATAATCAATAAATGCTACTCCTGTTCTGACGCTGATAAATGAACACCTCAAAAATAAATAAAAATAATAAAAACTATGGAGAAAGGGAGAGAACACAGAGGCATAGGACAACAGTGGATGGTTGTTAGATTGTAAAAAGAAATAAAAAAAAAAATAGAAAAAGAAGGGAATGAAAGTCACTACTGGGCAAGACGCTATTATAAACTATTGGGTGAAGTTAATGGGTCCAGTCCCTCATTTTGACTCTTTCGATTGGCCTTTCCAGTGAGAAAAAAATCCCAAAAAGTAACAAAGAAAAAAAAATCAACAAAAGAGCTACTGTATGAAGTTGTGACTTTTTCGAAAAAAAAAAAAAGACAATAAAAAGAAAAGAAAAAAGTGGAGCATTATATTAAGAGGCACCAAATGACTTGTTTTTCTTTTAAATACAAAAACTACTTAAAAATGCGAAAGAAAGAAAGAAAGAAAGAGAAAGTGGTGATTTAAAGATGCTAATGTAAAATGAATCTCATAAACTTTTCATAAAACTCTTGTAACTCAAAACACTGTCTGAGGAAATGAATAGCAATGAGACTTTAGCGCACACTGTACAGAAAACATAGTTGAAGAGTTTCCTTCCTTTCCATCTTGCTCTCTTAATCAAAACCTGCTGGCGCTCATCTTCCACTTGACTGCTCTTACCTGTCTGCATGCTTTTAAAAACACAAAACCCCCACATATTCCCCTCATGTATCTTTATGCTTGCCACAAAAAGGTCCGTATTAATATTCAATTGCATTCTGTGCTGGCTCATGAATTAATAATTATCCACCCAGCACCGGATACGTCAAATATGTTTGGAACCTCAGTGTGAAATGAGAAGCAACCAATCGGAAGACCATTAATTCTGGGCTTTGAACGCATGTGAGATGGTGGAGCACTTGGAAAGGTGGCAGACCATCAAGAGCAACGCTGTACCTGTCTTCCTAAAGATGCATCGCAAACTGAGGGAGACTCTTATGTTGCTCCTTTATGCTAAGAAGTAGCCTGGGTAAAACTATAAAAATATCACAAAATATATATTTTCCATATCATTTGATAGCAATACTTATTCTAATATGTATTTTATATCATTAATGGATAAAGAAATGCACTGCATATTTTATTAGACCTTGAGAATTAATGTAAACATAATTTGTTTGTTAAACTACCTTTTCATTTAGGTCCACATAAAATGTTTATATATATATATATATATATATATATATATATATATATATATATATATATATATATATATATATATATATATATATATATATATATATATATATATATATATATATATATATATAAACATTTTATGTGGACATAAATACATCCATTTATATGTTTTGTGTTTTATGATTTAATAAAAATGTATCAAAAATTGTGTTTAATGAATGTGATTGTATTACTTTTTTTTTTCAGATTCAGATTAGACCAATTTATTTTTTAATGTAACAAATTGCAAAAAGTGATGACAAGTCTAAAAAAAAATAATAATAAATAAATAAATAAACAAACTTACATTAAGTTTAAGCATTTTATGCAACTGACCAATTTGTCTAGCTTTAGGCTAAATATTTAACATTTATGAATAGTTTATCATCAAAATCTATCATTTTTCCTTTAAATACTAATTTTCACTCAACATTACTGAGAGTAATAGACAACTGTGCTCTAACAAACATTATTTCCTTACGAATTTCTGCGTTGAATGGGAGGTCAAAGGTCAGAAATTGCCTATATTGGACACACATTTTCCTCTTATATCTCAGTCTTTGCATATTTTCTAGACCTTGTGTTACTTAATCAAACCCTTATTATCACTCGCCTTCCATTCTAATTGCCTAACATGCAGGGGCACTACCCCTCTCTCGCAGAGCTGCCCTCACTCGCTCTTTCATCGCTTCTCTTTTGTTCCTTCTCCTTGACCATACCTTGAGCTAATCAGACTGAGCCGATGAGAAGCAGGGAAGACAAATGAAAGCATGCTGAGGCCTGTTCGTTAGTCCTTCTGATTTTTCTCTGTCTATTTGTCGCACTCTTTTCTTTCTCTCACACATACACATAAAGAATTCATATTTCATGCATTTGGCAGGCACTTTTATCCAAAGCAATTTCTGGTGAATTCAAGTTAAACATTTAATCAGTTTGTGTGTTCCCTCAGAATTGAATCCATGACCTTGGCATTGCTAGTGTCTAGCTCCACCATTCTACAGTGTAGCTACATGAACACTTTGTATTGGCATTTTTTAAAACCTGGATGGTCTCCTAAACATATGTATTGATATCCATCACAGAGGACAATGATTTTTTTATTGTAAAACAATGTTTTATTCTTATTTTAACAAATAAAATAAATAATAATAATTATTATGATGATGATATACTTACTGTAAATAAAAAATGTGCTATGCCCTGTTTCAAGAGACTCACAAAATAAAATTATATATATATATATATATATATATATATATATATATATATATATATATATATATATATATATATATATATATATATATATATATAGTAGCTTGGTCTTAAAAAGATAAATGTTATATTGTTCTTGTATTGAATATAAAAAGACAACCTGTTTAAATTCGTTGTCTATTCTAAATAACATGTAAATTAAAAATGGTAACTCCCGTACATAGCTCAAGAAATCTACTGAAGTCTATCAACACTGTCTGCCAGTCTGAGAGCAGACCATGTTACAAATAATGGAAGAAAGGACCAAAAAACATCCACTGAATATTGACTTGCTGACACAGATGTGATATATGGATACATTTTGGTGAAGACCAAACAGTAATAAAAACCAATAATAGCCAAGCGATCTTGACCCCTCATGAATCAAAATCCATGCCAACACAATCTCGTTGGGCCTGCTAGAAAACAGTGAGAAATGAAATCAGCGGTGAATGTCATACTGACATTCTACAATCAGAAATGCCTCACAGACATAGTGATGTACCACAGGAAAAAAAAAAGGGTTCTGGTCATAATTACAAAGCTAAACACTTTGAGACTCAGATTCTGTGAAGCCGGTCTCTGAGGAGAAAATGTGTTTGGACAGTTCCATACTATCAACAGGGAGCAGAAATGCACAACGTGTCTTCATAAAAAAAAAAAAAAAAAATGAGTAATTAAAAAATGTGGCAAACATTTTGGCTGCCAAGTTTACAAACAGATTGTACAGAAGGACAAAAGCTTTAACTTTGTCTCAGAACTGAGAGTGAGTTTTAATGAAAATACCTTTAAATTCTGCTGTTATAATGAAAAAAGATTCAATGTATAGTTTTTTTTTTTTTCTTTTTTTTTTTTTTTATAGTAATTTTATATCAGAGTAATGGATAAGCTTTCATGCAATTGCTGAGCTCAGGTCTTGAACAGAAATGCTGCCTTGCAGACATCACTATTTGGGTCACAAGGATGAGGATATGGTCTGTCTTTCCTGAAACAAATCTTAGCAGTACAAGAAGACAGACAGATACATGTGCCACAGAAAGCACACACACAAAGCAATGTATGTGGCCCGAATGAACAGTGTCATTGAAATCCTGTACTCTTTGACAACAAGGATCTCATATTGTGCTGCTCACAGCATACAGGCAGGCAAACTTCCTCTAATTGATCCCCATTGTGGAATCCTGATCCTAACAGCAATCTCAAATGCTCACACAGATAGTGTGTGTGTGTGTGTGTGTGTGTGTGCGTGTGTGTGTGTGAGTGGGTGGGGGGCAGCAGAATGCACACAAATATTCCCAGCATAAAAGAGTCTGCCCCCAAGGACATTGCATTAGCATCCGCAGATCTAAGCCTGATTACTGCACACCACTCTTTGCTAAGCTCTGTATAAAAGAAAGTTTGAGAGAGAGAGAGGGAGAGTGAAGGTCTTAGGAGTGCTATACAGACTTGTCAATAGTTGCTATTGACCCATCCCACTTTTCCTTATTAAAGCTCCGGCTCTTTGGCCTACTATTGGTGCGAGACACTTTGATATGCTATCGCGCTAGTTTATTCTGTCATACTGCTGATGGAAGGTATTTCCACATTGATTACACCTCTGGGATTAGCCTGAATGCTAATGCTTGAGAGTTAAGCCTTTCGCACACTTCCCTCAACATATTTCTTGTCAGTTACATTTTATAATAATAAGTTGATGTGGTACATTTGTAATACTTTACTAAGATTAAAATTCTTGTTTATAAAGCACTGCTGCATATTGCATTAAAAAAGTTAATCATTTATTTATAAAACCAAATTCATATATATTTTTTTTTTTTTTAATAAATACATTTCAGGAAGTGAAATAAGATCTAACAGTGGACAGACATTGTTGGATAATTATGTCTTTTCTTTTATCTTTTGTTGTCGAAAATGGCATTTTAAACAAGGAATTGATATGGCCAATTTTTGCCCATACCCCTGTAACTAAGAAAAGTTCACTTTAGAACTGGGAAGGAACTATACATACACACTGCATTTAATACAATTATCTTTCTGCTACCACTGTATACCATCCAATGCACATCCATGACATTTCTGTATCCAGTTCACGTACAATTTGTTGCACCTTAGCATATTTTTATGTGTATATATGTCTACATAATGTAGAATGTGTACATAATGTGTAGAGGGAATAATGTGTAGTGGTGCTAACTGTTGTACATTTGCATATAATGTGTAGTGCTAACAGTAAGTCTAATAGTACACTTTGTGTACTGACTATATGTATGTGCATTGCATATTTTCCCCTGTTGAAGTCTGTATGGTTATATGTTAATTGTTTCTGCAATTTCTGGAGTACACTCCCAGGAATTTCACCCACCAAGGCACATGTGCTGGGGTGACGTGACAATAAAAGTGACTTGACTTGACTTGCTAATGTGAACACATGTCAGTTAAGCTGAAATAACACTTCACTATACCATACAGAGAGAGAGAGAGAGAGAATTAAAACCTAATTCATAAATGTGTGGTTAACTAAATTCATTTCAAAATCTGATCAGTAAGTCAGTCAATTGGTCAATTTACCTAAAGTCTGTCTGCTTCACCTTTCAGGAGATTTTGAGACAGCCTGAAATTAAATTAATTATAACTTTTGTGAAAATAGATTATAGTCATAAGACCTTGAGAACCCATCGGTGTCACCTTTAGATATGCATTACAGTTTGATTTAAAAAACTTGAGGAAGAGGGATTCACCACACACAAATCATGAAACTGACCACCACCCAACTATTCAGTGAGACCTGTGGGGGGTTAATTCATATTTTCTTACGTATGAGCAGTACTTATATCTTCAAAGAGCATGTCATAAAAACACTGAGATGTTATCAATCCATGCAGTAGCTATGTGCTATTTATGATTTGCATATGCATAAGGTGATATTATGCATAATGTACTGCATGATAAGAACCCTTAAGAGAAAATTATATGAATACACTTGCATGCTTTGGTTTCAAAACTTGCACTACAAGATAATACTTTAACATGTTTGCTTTGACCTCCACATGTTTGCATGACCTACATCAATTTACTGCTGAAAAATGTCATTTCTGTTTAGGCTCTCTGATTCCCCAAGAATTGCTGCTAATGACAGTCTGGCTACGCATTTGCACGAGGGTTAAACAATAAAGCTCAACCTGTCAGTGAATGACTGTAGAGCTGCCAGGGTTTTAAAGGGATAGCTCAGCCAAAAATTAAAATTCTGTCATCATTTACCCTCAAGTTGTACCAAATCTCTATGACTTCTATGACTTTTTCTTCTGTTTAACATAAAATACATTATTTTCATTCCATTGCTTGGAAAAACAGTAAATGATGAGAGAATTTTCATTTTGCGGTCCTTTTAATCAGCCAGCTCCAATCTCAACCACTGTAATAATCTTTTTTTTTTTTCTTTTTTTTTTTTTACTTGAATTGTTAATTCATACAAATTGAAACATAATGTGTTCTGAAATAAACATTTATTTATTACATGTGCTAGATTTAAAAAAAAATGCTATAATCTATTGTCCATTACACTGAAAAAAATTAATACCTCTTCAACTCAAACATTTCTAAACCTGTTACATCTAACTTTTTCAGCTGGCCTAATTGAATTTAGAAAATTGAATTCACACTAATTAAATTTGGCCAACTGAAACATTCAGAGATGATTACTTATTTACATAAATTCAGTTAGGCCAGTTGAAAAATGTATATGTGATCAGTCAGTAGAAAAATCTGAGTTGGAGAGGTCTGAATGTTTTATTTTTATTATTATTATTATTATTATTATTATTATTATTATTATTATTATTATTAGCCTATTATATGTGTTAAAGTACAACACCATACTAAAAATTGCTAACAATTCATTATACATTGGCATATTATGAGTTGTCAGTAAAGGAACGCTAAATATTTAAAAATAAAAATTGAATAAAAAAAAAAAAGAAACAGTTTAAATCTTAGAGCTGTCCAGGTGAAATGGCAGTCAATAGGCACACACTGATGTACTGTATATAACACAGGCTTGCAAGATGGCTTTCCCACTGCTAACACCTCAAGAGGAAAATTATGTTGTCCCTCAAGATTTTGTATCTGTCCTATGTCTGCTGTCAGCCGCTATCTATCATGCCAAAGACCACAACACACACACACACACACACAAACTCCCTCAGTACTGCCAGTCCAGCAGATTGATAAGTGCCCCGCAAACTAAGTTTGAGTGGGACCCCAGGGATAAATGCATTGTGTGTATTGCGAGTGGCATTCCACAGGAAAGTGGTGAGGCTTCCATAGAACTGCACTGCTTGAGGAAAAAGTGGAAATGACTAGAATCATGCTTACAGTCTCAAAGGAAAGAACATGATGGAAGATGTGGTTGACTTTAATACAGATGTCAGCGATGTCAGTCATAGTTGTGTGATTTCATGTCAGGGGGGTCTCCAGCCACGACTTTGTTGCAATGTATCTACAAAGTATGAGTAAAGACTTCAAGACTGTTTTGGATCATCAAAGTCAGAGCACTAAAGTAACAAAAGCAGTGATCTTCCTTTTGCTAGATCCTCAACTTTTCTGTTGCCAAATGGACAAAAAGCTTAACCCAAAACCCAATTCCACTGCAAGTCCTGTTAAATAATGTCTGAAACTCTACCGCCTGACAGCTAAGCATTGTAACAAAAATACCTGTGCATCACATTATTAATCAATTAATGATTAGGAATACTTTACAGTATGGTTTAATTAATAATACATTAGTTCATGTGTTAGATGTTTCAAATTAACAATGAAAAACAATTATTTCAATTAAAATTTTACAGCATCTAGAAGCATAATCTAAAATAATAATTTGTTTGTAAATATGCTGTTGTTGATTGTTAAATGGATATACCACACAAATATTGTATCACGCTTATGTTGTTCTAAACCTGTATAACTTTCTTTCTTCTACAGAGCACAGAAGATACTTTGAAGAATGTTGGTAACCGAAGGGAAATTTATTTATCTATTTATTTATGTATTGTATTTTTTGACCATAAAATGGAATTCAAAAGCACCCAACTGTTGGTTGTTGTTGTTTTTTTTTGTTTTTGTTTTTTTTTTCTTAAAGGAGCTATGTGGAGGTTTTTACAAAAAAAAAAAAAAAAAAAAAAATTAAGATAGAGTTTTCATTTGTACATGTATGAGCCAACCATGATGTAAAAAAAAAGAATGACACCTCGACTGTCCACCACGGTTGCCTCTATCAGCCTGTAGGCTTAATTGTTTGTGGAGGAGTCGGGCCTGAATTGGCGCGAAAATTCACTAAATGTGATGTCATGCGCGTTCTCATCTACTTGGGCTTACAACCGTACGGCATGCCAGCCTTTATAGTAAGCAGCGGCAATAGTGTTTTAGATGGACTCTGTGGATGGAAAGAAGCGACCAGCCTCTGGCAGCACAATTCAGACACCCACGGCCACTCCTCGTAAGTAAAAAAAAAAAAAAAATGTATCTAGTGTGAGAGAGCGATTGGCGTCAGTGGTTGCTGCGGCAACCCTGGTTGATGTGGTCGTGCTCGTACGAGCGTGCGCACTGAGAGTGAGCATGAGACTGGCTGCAGTTCCTCTAACGCTTAGAAATTTCAGAACCTACGCAATGCTCCTTTAATGTTTTTTTTTTTAGAGTTCTGAAAATGTGTATATAATATGTCACTATGGTGTGTTATTTTGTTTGGATTGTACAGATGTATGGCTTCTCAAAAACACTGTGTTCATTATACTGTCACCTGTAAAATCATGTAATTATTTTAATGTTAAGGTAAACAAAGCCAGAATTAAAACAAAAAAAAAATGGTCTGTACTCAAGGCAAGCAGAGGCGTACATGAATCTTTGTAATCTGCCTAGGTGAAACACCTTCAAAGAATAAGTACATCAGCATCAGGACCCAAAACTCGAGGAACACAGATGAGAGAATAAAATGAGCACTATTCAAAACTTCAGTTGTTGCCAAAGGCAACAGCACTTGATAACGTGAAGTTTCATCAAAACATAATAAATAATCAGTACACGAGAAGACAGAGGATAAAAATCCTCCATAAGTTGAAATATTTTTATTAAGTACAGCTGAGACCTAATACATCACTACACAAGCAAGAGCTGTAATAAAAGTGAAACTTTTCCCACTTGAGCCCTGAATGTAGGAGAAACAGTTTGCAACATTTTAATCAGGGAAGTTTGCAAGTTTTACTGTAACATTCTGAATCTCGAGTATTTGTGGTTTGGGATGTGTCCATTTTATTCCCTATGGACCATTTCAATCTGATATTAATGCTAGACTCAAGCTGTCTAACCGTCTCGAGTCATTTGGAAAGCTGCTGCTGCCCCAGGTGTTAATTTAGCCTTCTAAATGACAATGTGTCTCTGCCAGCAGTCAAAATGAATGGGACAATGGCCATTATTCCAAATAATCAGAATCTGGCTATCACAAAGACACTGTTAAAAGTCTAGGGTTGAAAAAGGCTGGGGGGGGGGGTGTCCATGAACATGATCTTTTAGAGAAAGAGAAATTGCTGGCAGTAGTGATTCAGGACATGCAGCTTGTTGTCATCGTGGTATAATGGTGTCTATCTGGCACAAGGGACTCCTCACTATTTTTACTGAGGACTGTAGCAGCTACAGTACATAGTATTCCCACATGTGTTCCCGATGCATGTCTGAACAAGCTGCTATCAGTTTACCAGAACATATGAATCTTAGCTGACAGATTACTGTACATTTTAGTCACCTGTCACATTGGATTTTTTTCTTTACTGTTATGTTTAAAAATATGGATACATATGGATACACATGAGTGTTCTAGAACAGTTTGTTCTACAAAAAAATAAAAAAAAAGATTAAAAAAAAGTTAAGGACATATGCGCCTTCTAGTTCTTAAGAATTTATTGATTTGTTGTTTTGTTTTTTGTTTCTCTATTTTTGAAATAGCAACATTTTTCTTACTATGGATGACTTAATACTTGATTGGGCTACAGAACTCAATAACTAAGCCAATCTTTTGCTTTCTTACTTGTTCTGATTTAGTTAAAAAGATGCATCCATATTTTAAGTATAAGCTAATAATATGCCAAAAAAACACATCCAAATTGTGTAGCCAGGTGATAATTTTGATTTGGGAACACTAAAATCTAGCGGCAGTTCAGATTTTTCCCCACATAATATCCCACATCCCAAAAAAAATGATTATATACCAATGAACAGTACAATTTCTTAAATGATTTTCAAATAATTCTTATTCTCACCATGACAGCATTTGTTTGATCAAAATATTATTTAATTGTGGATATATTATGAAATTTTGTCAAATTGAACATATTTTTTTTTCTGTTTTAATGCATTTCAAATGTAATTTATTCTTAATTCTTAATATTTAATCATTTGACAATTGTTTTATTTATTTAGTGCGTCCTTGCTGAACAAAAGCATTAATTTATTTCAAATTAACGAATGAAGTCTGACCCCATACAGACATTTTAACTGTAATTTCTGTCACCACTAGGATCCACCACTGATAAGACTGAAGCATATATTTTCATGTAATGAATTTAAAAGGATATTTTTTAGCAAGTACACCATCAAAATGCAGACATAATGCTGTCCTGGACTATAGCATATATAGACAAATTGGACTGACAGTGCCAGAACATTGTATCCAGATCATTCTGACCCAATTTAACTACTGAACGTAGCATATTGAATTCCATATCAGTTCATTTTAAAAACTGGCTACATAAAACTTGTTCTCTGTACGATGAATCAGTCAAGTCGTAATGTTCTATTGCTAACAAAAAATGGGAACATGACTGCAATAACTATTCATCTCACAATCATGTCACTTGTGTAGGCTTACTCAATCAATGATATAGCCTAACTACTGTTGCTGTGATTAGCTCATATCTCTGCAGGCTCCACCACATTTGTTCATCTTTTCACAGTCTTTGTACAAGTCACAGTCGAGATATTCTAGCCAAGCCTTAGGCCTGCTTCCCCAATAGACTTTAAAAAGTGTTAGCTGGTGACAAGACATTTATTAAAACTTTCACAGAGACTGTCAGAGCAATACACCTCAACATTCTGACAGATAAATTGTGGCAGCCAAATGACTCTGAGGTCTTATTCAGTACTATCTTTACATTTTAAACACTCTCGCCTTCTTTTCCTGTTTCAGACACACTTTCTCTCTCATATTCTTTCACAATGTGTAGTAGAGGAGGATTCTGGTACTTTGAACCATTTTCAATCAAATTTCCTTTATATAGACAAAAGTGTCATGACTCCGATTCGTCAAAACAGTAGCAATTAGCAGAAGTGCAAAACTTTTGTGTCTTGTTTACAGTCATTTGACCAGTGCCAGACTCACGGAGCATTGTATTATGAATCTGCCGTATCTGTTTTTCATCATTCTAGTCTGCTGCCGATTTATGTACCTCCTCCCAAGGGACAAACTGTTTACTCTAGCAAGACAAAATCGGTTCACCCGTTTGAGTCACTCCCGCTTCAGCAAGCGACTGTTCACTTTCTGTCTCTTTGTTTTAAAGGTCTGGCACCATGAGAATTATTACTGCTCGAGCATGACTGCAAACAAGCACTGCAGTTCTCTGCAAGGCATCCGACTCCCACCAACTTACGAATACTATCACACTGTGAGACTCTAAGGGCATCAAATCGGGAAAACAAACAAAAGAACATTACATTATATTGCATGCTGCCATATACAAACACACCAGGAGTTGAGCTGATGGCCTGTGAGCATCAGAGCCCAAAGTCGAAAGCAAAGGAGGTGCTGAGAAACCTGTTGTGAAGGTTAAAGATTGATTATGAATTCTTCAGTTGCTTAAATCAATCTCTGTGATTGTGTGCTTCTGACACCACTATTATTGTCCACTACTGAATACAGAAGCATAAAGCATCATGTAATTAGGTTAAAATGATATTTTGAGCAAGTACATCAGCTAAATGAAGACACAGAAAATATCACAGAATTGTATGATTGTTCATGCTAATGCATTAAAATGCGAACAGCTTTTTCCAAAGCTATTGATGCAAATATTTACTAATTATTTACGCAAAATAAACACTTTTTCTCAAACTTCTCAAAGCTAAAAGCAAATGTGGAATGAGTTTCCAAATGCATGCATGCAACTATAATGATATGTTGTTATATAGTAATTACCATAAATATGTAAGTCATAACCATTCATTAAATTCAGAAAATTTAACTGATAAGAGAATCAGGGGGAAATAAATAAACCAATAATACATACCAAATTATCTTCAAAAGCCTTTTTTGTTAACCCCATCAAAACTTGCAAAATAAGTTTTTTGTTAAGAGGCTAACAGCTATTTTCAAAAGTGCAGCCATAAATCCCAGACTACAGAGGAAGAGAAAGAAATTAGAGAGAAAATTGAGTGTTGTGGAAACAAATAATGTTTCATAAACGATACATCTGTGATATTGAGTGCATTTGTTTAATAAGACTTCTTCTGTACAACAAGCATGACAGATGGCGTGAGGGTTCTCAATGTGTCTGTTGCTTCTCTTTGCCAATAACATCAAAGAGATATGTGCAAACATCACTTTTTGTGTGAAGAGGAATTCACTACAAATTGGAGGTTGGCAAAGAAAAGAAGTGAAATTTGGAAGAGTGTCTAATTAACAACTTGTTATAGAAACTAGATACATTAATAAAGTAAATGCTCATAATGAATAACATAACTTTGAATGTCAGGCATCAGGTTGAACTGAACTAAGATATGAAATATGTCATATGTATTTTTTTTTTTACATTTGGGGATCTGATATAACTTTGGAGCTGCAGACGATTGCAGACAATATTAAACTGACACACCCAGTTACCGCTAATGAGATCTCAACAAAGAGGTGACTCATGAAAACAATCATTCAATTTTGCAATTAACACTTCCCTGATTAAGATAAGTGTGCAAGGGTGTGTGTGTGTGTGTGTGTGTGTGGGCATAAATTGATTACTGTAATTTGATTAAAAATAGCATAGCTTTTTGGAGATTTAACAGAAGGAGGCACACTAGGAGAGTATTATGGGTGACTTTAAAGTTCTCAATGCAATTAAAATATACACAATGATATGATATACTAATTAGCCAAGATGTTTATTGAACCAAGTCACCAAAATTGAGTTAAATTACACAAGCCAAGGCCATTAGTCTTTTTTTTTTTTTTTCTCAACAAACTTTCTCAACAAACAAAAAGTTTATGTTGTGTCTAAAAAGTGTTTCACCTTATCTTCTTTTTTTAGTGTCACCATAATGTGAATACACTTGGTAATTCAATGTACTGGTAACTCTGAAGTCAAAAGCAACATATGTTAGAGGGGATGTTATTTAGGAACATACAATTGTTGCATAATTGCATAATTTCATAGTGGTTTGTATTCATTATAATACATTATTTGAATAAATGTTATAGTGTATAGCATGTACTACAGTGTATGTTTGAATTATGTTCAGTTTGAAAACTACTTTCCCATCCTGCATCATGGTTTTCAGTTATCATTATGAAAGATGTTTGACTGCATTAGGAAATCAGAATGCCTTTCCCATTCCCCCAAAACATCATAAGTAAACTGTCTTTTCTCCATAATTCGATATCTAAGAAAATATATAGGTCTAACTTTGCAAACAAGTACAGTAAGCAATGCAGGACTGAGTAATTCAGTAACTGAGTGTGTGTTTGGATGTGGGACAGTGACTTTATATGGCACAGAAGTACTTAATTTCCCTGAGGAAATTAATTTGCTCCGTTGTAAGTAGATGGAGGGAAAAGATGAATGCTGCCTACTGTCTCTGATGTAAATACTGAAGGTACACATATATATCACACTTCTCATACAGAGACAGGGTGATATATGTGTAGTGTTTTGTCAATATGGAGACATAATGGATCAGACAGACAGACAGAGTGCTCCATGAATAAACCTATTTTGCTGGTTTCATTGTCCCAAAGTCAATAAGTTGCAAACAATTATAAAGTTTATATATAATATATAGTGTAACTGTTACAGTATGAGACACATTTTAAAAAGCACAAAGAGAACTATCCAAAATGGATCACAGAGTGTATTTCCTTTAATAATCCAAAAGTCAACAAATTAATAAATAAATAAGCATTCCTACTGGCTTTATGTTGAAGAAATCAAAGTGATGCTAAGTTCCAGTTTGACCTAAAATAAATGATTACTACAGCACTCTTTGTCTATGTTCATGTTCGATTTTGAGGTTGACATCCACATTTAGGACAAGACAGAAAATACCTGAATTTTACATTCTTGGGTGAACGATCCCTTTAAACAGCATCTATTAGATCAACGCAAACTCTCAGGACTCATTACATTCTATTGTCCGTGAGCACTCTCCTTTAGTCTGTTGCTGAATGAGCCATTACAAGAGGTCATACCCAACATACCATCTCCCCAAGGAAGGTCTGACCATTTGCATCTTCTTTCACCATTGAGAAACCTGGCGAACCCTAAGTCGATAATGTCCACAGTGGATCTCGATAGAAATGTTTTGTTCTGGCAAACGCTCATCCTCAAGGGATCAAAGCTCTGACCTCTGCTCCAGAAGATCAAAGGCTTGCTGAGAGGCTCTGGCATTTGCCACTGTAACAATATAAAAGGCCAAGATGCAAACACTTCCATTTTTATTGCTTTCAAATGCATAGAGCAAAGCTTTTGTGCTACAAGGAGGGCTTACACATGTCTCCTCAAAAGCTCTCTCAAGATGCCAAGCTTCACACGATTCCAATAAGAACCCTTCCAGCTCTGTCCAGTGTATTCTCACTCCTCTGTTTGATGTCTAATAATCAGGCAGTCGTTGAAGCTTTTATTTGTCTCTTAGCAAAAGGCTTCAGGTAGTGGCTAAATCTAATGAATCATTCAAAGGTTTAGTAGGGATGAGAGGTTGAAGATGTTTTTCAGCATGTGCATGTAAGCTGGAGAACAGTCCAACACTCAACTTTTCACTCTCAATTTCATTCTCTCAAGGCAATACTGTTGTCTGGGCTGGCGACCAGTGCCCCTTTTGTGACCTTTGTTCCTCACCCTCCCTTTTTGTCTTCACATTCAAGATTAGTTTGGCATCTCTCATCCGAAAGATCCATATCCCCACTGATCCAACCCACTGTGAGTTGAGGTAGACAATAGGGGGGTGCAGAATAAGGTAAACATGGTCTTATTTTCTCTTCACTGCACTCATGACAACCACAGCACGTAGCTGCCCGACTCTGAAAGTCCAATGAGACCACCAACCAGCAAGGCTACAACATTCGCATCATGTTTTTGAAATCAAAATAAATTAAAAAAGACACTTTTGTCTCTAGAAAATATAATTTATGACATATTGCCTTTAAACTATGTTAATACTGAAATTATAATGTTGTTCTAAATGAATGTAATCCAATGTATTGGATGGGTTTGCTATGATAAGGACAACTTCAAAGAAAAATAAAAAAAAACTGTATACTTTGTTGCAGGTTTGAAGATACACTGTAGAAAATAACCATGCATTCCAATTAGACTAACACTTAAAAAGGTCATGCCATAGAGATACGACAGTTTTTCCAAGGGATAAGAGCTTGTACATATTTGACCGAATAGCAGCTTATCTACACAGTCAAGCATGCCACACAATTAATTAATTCAGCTATCAAGGTGAAAGGATCTCATTAATGATGTGTTCATTTTTCCATTAGGTGGTACTGTGCATCTGCTCATTGTAGTTGTTCAGTTCTTTTCTTTCCCTTCCCTTTTTTCTCAGCATGTCTCTTCTGATGCCATCTTTGCATGTAAAACTGCTGGTGAAAAGATCAAAGTTTCAGCAATTAACGAAGACTGAGTCACTCTTGGTCCCGGCGGGAATAGACATCTCACAGATGAAAGAAAATGGTATGGATCTAAACTCAGGCTAAGAGACGTAATTGTGCATTTATATGTGTTCATAACTGACCCCCGTTGCTAGCCTGTCGCTAGTCATCAATCAACCTGACTCTTCTGCGCAGCTGAGAAACACATCTCCACTTGCTACTGTATAATATCTAAATCCTCCATTTCCCATTGGGAATTAAGCAGGTGGGCCTGCCTTTACCGGTGAAGAAGAACACGGCATCCTCAGAGTTATTGCCAAAAGTGATGAATGCTCGCCAACCTGTAAGCCACTCTAAATAGAAAGACAAAACGACATAGGTGGACATTACCTGTCCTCTCTTGATATCTGTCTACTCTTTATCTTTAAACCGTCCATTTAATGCCAGAAATAGGAAAACCTTAAAAAGCAAAAAAACAATTAAATTAAGCAACTCCAAATAGTGCATTATCAATCATTTTGGACTTTATAATGATGGGGGAAAAAATCTTATTTCACTATAGACTTTCTCCAGATATTTCTCCATCAGCCATAATTGATGTATTCACATGAAAAAAGTTTCCAAAAAATGTTTCTGTTATGGAACAAGAACATCATGTTCACCTCATGTCAGAGAAATTACAAGTTTCTAGCTCGTAAAAGCCATTAAAATCTTCGTTGAACTTGTTATTACAATCATTTTGGGCTATTTACTATATTTTTGGATGGCCCTTACTGAGGTAATAGCATGCAAATGTAATTTTGTGCAGTAAATAATTTGCTGTATTCAACAACAAATCCAAACACATTCATGTTTGGTATTAAGAACTTTTCATTTCAATTTCCGATGTGAACAGTTTTGAAAACAGTCCCTCAGTTGTTATCTTGATAATTCCAACATGACATGTATGCACTATTATATTTGGATGGGAGTATATATGGTCATAAAATGTAAACTCCCATGAGATGAGGGGCACCTTTTAACTAAATGGTTGTGAAGCTTTAAAGATACTTTCTGAGCTGGAACACCTGGGTGAGACCCCACTAAAAAGCTGAACTCATGCTTGTGAAGTATCATATCAATATGTCATGTCTACAAAGCTTTCATGATCATAAATCAAAAGTTGACCTTGAGACCCTTATGTACTGGAAGGCTGTACAAAATCCCAATGAAAGTGTATTTTATTACGTATGTGCAACACAGATCACTAGCCTTAAATCCAAATCCATCTATGGCTAGAAGCAGGCATGTGAATTTTAAGAAGTGTACAGTATTATGCATTAAAGAAGCATGCACTATATATTTTGAGATGTTTTTGAATGTGCGTTAAATTCCTGATGAAATCTTTAGTGATGCCACTGAAACAATCTTTTCAAAAGTGTTGAGCCTTTATGCCATTACTTATATAAATTGTTTCCTTTGACAATAGAATCAGGCCCACCTTTATTATGTAGGAAAAAATATATATTTTTTCCAGCCTGACATGGACATCTCATGACAGTGTTTGTGATTCTTTTTGATTGGCTGCATTTCTATGGGCTTTAATATGGAAGCCAAAGAAACAAGTCTCATGTTGTGAGATCATTACATGCTTTACTGCTTTTGAATAGAGAAAATCTCTGAGAGGCAGCATCACACCATGAGAGCGCTTAGCAATGCATGATTACAGTGATTCAGTTGTTCAAACCAGAAGTCTATTAAAGTATTTTATGTTTACAGATATTAAAACTGGTTAACGTTACTAAACAAACCAAAAAATATACAGTCTTTGGAAACTTCTGTAATGATTCTGTATCCTCTCATATTCCTAATATATCCTTCATTATTGCAGGCATTATTAATATTATTATTAGCAGCACACATAACGTGGCTGTCAGTTATTTAACAGAACTAGATTTTATTTGTTCACACTAAATGTGTGTCACCCATTAAAAACTAAATTAAATAAATGTATCTACTGTGTTAATAGCATTAAATATAGCCCTAATATTTGTATGTATATTTCATGTAAATTATATATATACTTATCCTTAGTGTCAGTTTTTCATTACTTGCATGCACAAATGCACTGAGCCACACAGTTTTGTTTTTCTCTGTTCAAGAATGTAAGCCAGTTGTTGCAACTGAGGGAGAAAGAAGATGCATCAAGACAAAGAGGACAAAATAAAATTAAAAATTAAAAAACACCATAATGAAAATGAAAAAAAGTGTGGGTAGGGAGGGCTGATTATGCAGGCTGGCATTTGCAATAGGCTTTTAATACATTTGCTCTTACGCTGACTCATTTTATTGCATTATATAACCTATATACAGTAATATGAGTCATCCACTGTATTACTATATTGGATAAAGTAGTTTATAATAGTGCATTCCCAGCTGGCCTTTGGAACACCTATAACACCTGCTTTGGATGGCTTCTTCTAGTCGTGTGCACCTGCCTCCTCAGCTCTGAAGAGACATCAGAGGGCAGGAGGATAAAGACATCGGCTGTAAGGGTAAGAGAACGAATGACCTCACCTGTGTATGGCTGTCCATCCTCACAGACACAAACACACACATATTCACTTACACCTGTGCTTTAGAGGAACTTGGGGATTTTCCTGGGTCTAAAGCCACCAGATCTTGTCCTCAGAAACTGACAGGACACGGCTGCTTGAAATTGCTTTGCTTAAAGGCTATTTTACATTCCAGTTATTAAATTCTACAGCTTCATGTCCAAATCAATTTGCAATTTATAGTCTTGCAGTACTTTTAAAAAGCAGACATTGAACTCTGATCCCACATCTATCCTTTAATGATGGAAATGATTGTGCTAGTTTATTGAAATACAGAGGTATTTCACCTTGAGCGGGTGCTATAGTTCTGCACAGCCCACCTGGTGTCTCCCCCAGAGCAACTGTTAAATCAAATGGGAAACGTCACTCTTAAACATTGCATTGACTTCCATTCAATCTAAAAGTTGTTTAAAGACCACTAGATATTCAAATCGCCAGGACTTTGTCAATTGTTGTCCCGACCTTTGAAAGTGAACATACATTTCTGTATAAAAGCGGACAAGATAGATCAACCATTTCTGTACAAATTACAGAACATGTCAAATATCAGAACTCTTTCAATGTTAAGTACACCTTCATACAGAGAATTGACAGATTTTATATCTGTTAGAAGATTATGTAAACTATAAAGTTGTATTTGTTACCTCTGAACTGTTTTACTCATTGAATAAATCTATATGCATTTTACATATGGTGAAATACTTGTAATATGGGGTGATTTCATTAAGATTTAATTTTTAGATGTTTAATGCATCATGGGCTCTTTAGGTTTCTTGACTTGCACACACTGTAGCATTGCAGTGTTTGAAGGGTGCAGTTGTTTAGAGCACTGACATCTTTAACTAGTCTTCTTCAACCCCCTGTCATTTGTAGTTAAAGCTGATCTGCTGTGAACTATCTGCTATACCTCCGTCAGAGGAGAAACTGTGATGTGCTTGCTGTATGAAGCCTAAATTACAGCTTTGAAACCTTAATGTTAAACTGAATGTGGAAGACATTCTCCATGGTAAATGTTCAGAATTAGAATTTTCTTTTCTTGAAATATTTTAAAATCTCTTTGTAGACACGTGTTAAGTGCTGTTTCAGGAACTAGGCAACTAGGGCATTTTGTAAACACAAATGGAAACTGGAGCCAGATTATTTCAAATCAAAATCTTGTCATGAATTTTGGTACGAGCAGTCAGATGGATTTAAATAGTTTACAAATTCAGTATGTCATTTTGTATGAGATTTTTTTTACAAGTTTTGCTTCAATATAGATCCATTGTATTGCTCGATAAACATTATCATTTATTTTTAATGAATGTTACAGGAACAATAATATTAATCTAACTCACACTTGTGTGTTTTGAGTGTGTGTGTGTGTGTGTGTGTGTGTGTATGTACGTATATATATATATGTAAACATGATGTTGGTTTATGCTCATCCTTTTACTGGTTTATGCTGGTTCTTTTGCTGGTTTAAGCTGGCCCTTTAGGGTTAGGGTTAGGGTTAGGGTTAAGGTTAGGGTTAAGGTTAACCCATAAACCAGCAAAGGACCAGCATAAACAAGCGTCTCAGCATCAAAACATACCTAACCAACATATGCTATTTTTTCAACAGGGTGTCTATCCTGGAATTGGTGCCTACTTAGACATGAACACATATAAAGCTACTGTATATACGGAGAGAGAGAGAGAGAGCAATACAAGTCATATACATATGTATTTATTTATTTAATTTCAAATTGACAACTGGGCGAAATTAAATGTTTAAAATCGCTTAAAAGTTCTGTCTACTGTAGTAGACAGCATGCATCAGAGGGTAAAATAACAGTGAACAGAAGTCATCATTGAAAATAAGTGACGCTACATAGTTGTCATTTGCTAAAAAAAAAAAAGAGCAGGATGTTGTAGTACAGGGCACTCTGCAGGCTGCATTATTGAATAGCTTAGCCAGCATCAAATCCATCAAGTCAAGGGATTTACAAGAGATGATGAAGTGTCATTACCTCGCTCTCCTCATTACCAGGTCCTCATCAGTGGCAGCTTGTGCGTATATTAATTAATGAGAGAGGAAGAGTAGAATAGGGAACACACTGATTTCTCAATTTATATTCCAGGGTTTTTTCTTCATATTTTGTGAATCTGGTTCATAACGAGCCACCATTTCTTTAAAAACAAATATAATTATTGTCATTTTCTAGAAGTACATTTTAGACACATGCCAGTATTTTACCACGTCAATTCAATAAACCACAACACACAATGAATGTCATGGCAGCTATGTCATTAGGCCTTGTAGCTAAACACTGACAACCAAATGAGACCCAGGAAAACATGTCGGATTTATAGTGAGCTGTCATTGCTTGTCCCCTGTTCTATTTGACCCCTGGGTATCAATCTGATGCCTGCTTATTGTGATAACTGACAAAATTGGGCAACAATATTGCCCCATCCAATTTATATGATAAATGCTAACAACAGAGCAATTCTGGGGGAAAAAAACTGTAGCATTAACCCCTGTGTACACATGTGGCTTGTAAGTCCTCTGGGTGTTCAAATTCCAAGAATTGCTCATCTGCTTTGGTGCACCAAAAGGGATATGTAGCAGGCCAGACTCTAAAGGGTACGGAGGCATTAAAGTTCAAATAAAATGAATGGTTTTCAGGAGGAAATGCTTTGAGGTGCATAACAGTGTATCCTACTGTGATACAGTAGATAGGAATGTGCAGAGAAGAGTGCCAATTTTTCCTTGTAGAAAGATGAAAGAAAGAAAAGAAATGTAAGGTTATTTTGAGTGATTAAGATTGATTAGGGTGTTATGATTAAATGCACAAGAAAAGCAAAAACAATTCTGTATTTTTCTAAAAACCTTTCATGTGTTTTTAAACAAAAGCTAATTTATTTTCGGAACATGACACAGATGGTTTAGCAAAAAGATTCTTATTTAAGCTAAACATTTTCCAAGTGAAATCATCAGCATAAAGCAGTGGTTCTCAACCCTAAAGGTTCATGGCATCACAAATTCAAATGCGACCCAACATGGTAAACAGAATTTAGAAAAATATCTCTCAGTTTTACAATTCATTTTAGTTTTTACATTGATTTAAAAATATACTAAACAAACATAAGCTATAAAGTTTTTATGTAAAATTTGTGGCCTAGTGGTTAGAGAGTTTGACTCCTAATCCTAAGGTTGTGGGTTTGAATCTTGGGCCGGCAATACAATGACTGAAGTGCCCTTGAGCAAGGCACCGAATCCCCAACTGCTCCCCGGGTGCTGCTGCATAAATGGCTGCCCACTGCTGTGTGTGCACTTTGGATGGGTTAAATGCAGAACACGAATTCTGAGTATGGGTCATGTCACTTTCACAAATAATTTTGGATTTCATATATTATTCTCAGACATGAGCAGAACTGTACTCATGTAATAAACAAGCACACACTTTGGTAGAAATCAATTCAAATAGTCATCTGCATCTATTAGTTTTGTAAAATCGAGCATCAGAATGGAGAACTTTGTTTTTAGAAAAAAAAAACTAATGTGGAAAATGCCAGTCGTTTTGCCAGGCCACTCACTTGAAGATGTTCATGCAAAAGGAAACACCCATACTACACAGCAATCAACCTTAATTGCAAAAATGTGGCAAAATATCTCTGGAGAGAACCTCAGATTATTAAATTTGAAAGTGCTTTCCATATTTGGATCAACATGGCTACATTTGTGAATGCACATTTTCTGAAATGACACTCGTCTTACAGAGTGCAAATTACAATTGCGACTTCATTGTGCTGTTACTCCTTACGAGTTGAATTTCACAATATTGGTCAGCTCCCGTAAGAATCAGGTGTTTTATTAATGGTGAGTAGGAATTATTTATTTAATTATTTAAATGAATGTAATCGATAGATGTCATCAAATTCAGGCTATAATATTATAAATCTGGTTGATTTGTATTGGTGACGTAATATGTAAATTATATGCGTGTAGCCCGTGAGACTTTCACTTGGACCATAATGAGGCCCACTGGGGGGAAATAAAATGGTTGAGAACCACTGGCATGAAGTCTGGTCCACTTTGTAGTTTCTAGAGAAGTTGTTTAATATAGCTATTTGTGATTAAATTATAATGTTGTTAATAATAATAAAAATAATAATAATTGGTAAAAACATCATTGATAAAAACCATGAAGAATACTTATTTATTCATTTGTTTGTTTGTTTGTTGTCACTCCTACTTTTTGTAAATAAAAAGTTCAAAAAATGATGTTAATCATTAAAGCAAAAAGTATGAGGAAAATCTTACTTCTTATTGTCATTGTCTTTGACAATGGGTAGGACTTGAAGTAAAAAATAAAAATATATATATACTGAGTACTGGTAGTTTAGAGAAGTTTTTGAGGTTTATGTGGACTAGTTTTTTGTGGACCAAGTGTAAAAAGCTGGTTCCAATTATGCCCATGACTGGCTGTAGGCCTACAGACAACACAAAAGAAGTAGCAGTTACGTAAATACTTTGCAAACACAATTTCTCAGAAATGTTTCAGACAACTCAGAAAAACAAAGAATATGTACATAGATTTAAGTTTATTACATTAGTATATGACTGCAAAAAAAAAAAAAATTCAAATAGCTGGCCCTATGGCAAATATTCATGTATTATTATTTTCTCAAACATTCTCTTGTATGAGGCATGTACACTGCAAACTTTATGTCCTGGTTGATTGGTGATCACCGGCATGAATAGCACCACTGTTATATTTCAGACAGCTATTGTCATTTTTATGTGTAATATGCATCAGGTGGTCAGAGACTGTGGGTGGTCTGTGGGTGTGCTGTCTCCAACTAGACTATTGAAATTACCATTGAAAAACTATATCAAACTGTCACTTTATGAAGCCTTTATAACTCAGGATAAATGTCCATATTTTCAATATTGTCATGACATCAATATTGTATAGACATAAAGACATTACATATGATCTTTAAACAGTTGAATTTGTTTTGTTTTGTTTTGTTTTGTTTTGTTTTGTTTTGTGCAGAGAAGACTTTTACTTTGAGCAAAGCTTTTCACTTCATTGCTTTACAACTCTAAAGTCCCACAGAGGATTGGCCAAAAATCAATCAAAAAATCAAACTCTCACAGACAACTGAAACAACTGAAGCTTAATTTGTTTTTGCATGGTGACAGAAGAAGGTCAGTGAAAAATGTGTGTCCTTAAATGTTTAAAACTGAATTACATTGTTGATTTTTTTTTCTCCTATTATTTATATGTGGATGTGCCAGATAAATCCAAGTGAACAAACAAAAAGACTGCCAAAGCTTTGTCTTATCTGAGCAAAATGGATTCAGAAGAAGGGCAATTCTAGGATTTTTTTAATGGGGTGGCACAGGGGTGACCAAGAACTAGGAGGGGCCCATGGGAAAAGTCATGTGCCCCAACATAATATGGATGACATAAAAATTGCACTGCACAAGTTCTTGGACAACTAATCTCTCTTTTTTATAAATAAAAACCACTAATTAGAAAATACTTGTTCAACTTATTTTCTTGTCCAAACAGACGGTGTGTGTCTGTGTGTCTAGCCAACTTTTTCAAAAAAATTGCTCATGTTCTAACTTGCACCTGTTTCTGTAGATATGTGACTATTGGTGTAGTCCTCACTGGTACTCTCTGGCTGGCTCTGACCTGTGCTACAAGGTTCAGGGCTGCTAATTCACTTGTTCTGCCTGGTGGATTGGCCCTGGCATGCACTTGCACTGTACTGTATCTACCTGTCTTTGACATGGTCTTTGACATTTCTTCTTAAAGAAACCATTAATGTATTTCTGCTTGATGTATTTTTCACACAAAATTATGTAAAATAAAAAAAATAATAAAACTTAATCATCATTATTACAAATAGTATATTTAATAGCCATATCCTCATCTTATTATTTAAATGTGAAATGCAAACTTGCAAACATTGTGAATGAAAATAAAATATAAGCCTACCGTGTAAAACTGTTTGTTTATTCAATAGAAGCAGCTGCTTACTATTCTACATCTTAAAATTCTAATTGTCAGAACACTAACATAATCAACATTATTGCATCGTGGCAACACAAATAAGCACAAACTCTAAGGACCTTATGTGTGTGTGTGTGTGTGTGTGTGTGTGTGTGTGTGTGTGTGTGTGTGTGTGTGTGTGTGTGTGTGTGTGTGTGTGTGTGTGTGCGTGTGTGTGTGTGTGCTTGTGTGTGTGTTCTACTTCAAGCGGCGATATGCTGAAGTTTAGTGTAAGACATCAGCGGCAGTGGGAGAGATTTTATAACAAAGGCGAAGCTTTGATGAGGCTATGAAGGAGGATATTTTGAGGGAACATGCCCCTGCTTCAGAATGACCCAGGAAGGGGCCTATTAGTGTAGAGAGGATGGCAGTGAGGCTTTTTTAGGTGTCTTGGGAAAATAAGGCCAAATGTATCTGTCTTCACAGAGAGAGGAGAAAAAAGGTTGTGGTACAAAAAGTGCCCAACAATACAGCCAATGACAGTTAATGTATTGTTTAAAATGTATTAATAAAAATACTAAATGTACATTTTAAATGAATCCTCGAATAAATATTAATTACCATTACCCCTGGAAGGCAAAATAATGCTGTTACAAACCGCCCAGTTAGAAATGAGTCTGAATGCAATCCAGTTGGCCAGAAGAGGTGAGGGCACTTGACAAGGTTCATCTAAAATCAGTCACTAAATGCCATGTCAGTATCTGATGAGTGTTTTGCACAGGCATTGCACAGAAAGTTGCAACATACAAAAACGGGTTGGATTGGCATTAATTAGCCAATTAGTTTCTGAAGGTGAATGCTAATGTAGATCATTTTGCATTTTCAGATGTAAAGACCAGGCAATGCATGTCAATAGCTTCCTCCTGAAGCCCGAAGATACAGTGAGGTTAACAGCAAACAAAAATGTCAACAACAATAAATCCATTGCAAACTGCTTCCAGTGCTCATTTAAATATATAAACAAATGCATTCACTCTTTTGGGAAAACATATCCACAGTTGATACGCTCGCTGACTTGTAACATTGTTATGCTAAATCCACCAAATAGTGTACTGTAATGTGTGCTTAAGCAAAAGTTTTCTCCTAAACTTTTTAACTTTAACATGTCCAATTCTCCAAGCCTTCCTTTTCCCCATACCACTCCGCCAAGTCGATATTAGCCTGGCAGTAACAGGCAACCTAGCTCCTCTCCCGCTCCCAGTCAGCTAGACTCAGCCTTTGACTGGTCTACAGGCAGAATCTGCCAGTGCTGATAGTATTGACAGGTTGCCCTGCATGTGGTCCAGAGCATATGGACTATATGAAGCACTGGTGCCTGAGAGAAAGAGAGGACTGGTGGATGGAGCTCTCTGCTGCTACGATAGTGAGCACCACCCCTTTTGGTGGGGAAGATGGGATTACTGCGCTTCTCTGCTGTTTGGCCTAAGCACTAACTCAATTTTTTCGTGTCACTCTGCTCAACACTAGCGGAGAGATTGAATGTTCTATGAATAACTGTAAAAAGCATTAAATATTGTGTTTAGTGTCTTGATTATGGCAGTTTTCAATTTAATAATAATGTGCTGTTTTTCATCCATGTCATTATATTTTCTCTCAGAGACTATTGGTCCTCTTGGTCACCCTTACAGAGGCAACACATGCTCAAGAGCTCCTCAAACTGCCCTATTAAACAAATTCATGTACACAAATCTTTTTTTATGCATCTTCGATCAATTAAATATATGTTGATGTATAAAATCAAAATCAATTCATCAATTTTCCAAACTCCTTTATCCTCTGCAGGGTCACATCCCAACTTCTCGGGCCCGTACCCTGAATGGATGGCAAGTCCTTCACAGGACTAAGTTCACTTAATAAAGTAAAAATCAGTGCCACAAGGGAGTAAAAGTTACTGGGAAGTTGGATTTAATTGGAGTTTGTACTAATTTAAATGTATCCATGCAGAAGTAACACAATAATGATTTATGTTTCAAGTGGTCTAAAAAAAATGCAAGAATAAGGGCACAGCATTTGCTCAACAGTAAAAATTTGCTTCGCTTTTAATTGTAATATAGAAGGGTAATTACAGTATAGATGATTAAGGTTCACTCAGTTTGAGTTTAATTCTACAACAAGTCAGTTCATAAAAGAAACATGAATTTAATAGGAGGACAAATTTAAAATGTTAATTGGAGGCCAAATATAAACTGTTATTTGCCAGACAATGCCATTACATATCATAGCAGAATATGGAAAAACATTTATGACAGGCGTGTCCAATTCAGTCCTGGAGGGACACTGTCCTGTAGAGCTTGCTTGCCTCAACACATCTGCCTGGAAGTTTCCAATATGCCTAGTAAGGTCTTGATTACCTGGTTCAAGTGCGTTTAATTGGGCTTGGAGCTAAACTTTGAAGGACAGTACCCCTCACCTCGACTGCACACCCCTGATTTATGATAATCTCACTACATTTCATAATTAAACATATTTAAATGTACAGAGACAGTTAACAGTTACAGTATAAATCGCTGTAAGTGATCTTCTTTTCAATAAGTAAACTTATACAAAGAAAACATATATTACCATTTTTACATCCCATATGCCATTCTCTTATTGTATGACAATAAAATGCTTTACTGTTGGAAGACATCAAGTTGGAATCTACATCTGAAAGCAGCACAAAATAACAGCTTGATTTATCCAAATAACTCGGGAGCAATGAATGTGTGTTTTTTTTTTTAAACATCCATGTTTTTTATCTTTCAGCTGGGTAAAGATTTATTTTGTCTGTCCAAACTGAAACTGAAGATGCAACAGGCCTAACGGGCTCTGTCCCAAATGGCACCTTAAGCTCCTCCAAGTCCTCACTTTGATGATGTAATGTAGCATAGACTGTCAGGTAGTAGTTTGTCTACAGAGCCCACATCAGCGTAACTTTCCAAAAACGTCTCAAAACTTCCCACATCCCTGTCAGACATATTGCCCAACTACCAGTGTGATATTATTTTTATAAGACAGTTAGATGCACACGTGTGTAAATAAATAAAATCATCAAAGGAGAGTCTTAAAAAAAAAATGTGTGTGTACATGCTAAATGACACCCTGAAGCTCACATCTCTGAAAACCTCGAAGCAAATTTTCAAATAGAAGTTTAAATAACTGCATTCTCGCCGAAAATTTTTTGTAAAACTACATTCAGTGACACAACAACAGTAGTATTCTTAAAATTATAGTGGGTTAGGTCATCGGCTATGACACTCGCTGTGAGAAATGCTGCATGTGGACTGATACAAATGGTGAAACGGTTCCTGTAGAATATTGCACTGTTGGAAAGACCTCTCAGCCAGTCCCGTATTTGAATGGCCATGATATTCTAAAAGGGCACAAATTTTATTTTATTTTATGTTACACTTTATGTGGCCTGACTTCACATTTGAAGGATAGTTTACTGAAAATTCTGTCTTTCAACAATGCTAATTTGTTCCCTGGTGTTAATTAAAATGAGGGAACAAATTAGTACAACAGGGCCACAATTTACCTAAAACGAGAAAACAAATCAATTAAATGTGGCTATGATTTAACTAAAATGATGGGAGTAATTAATAAAACACAGTAAATTTAATTTGTGGCTTGTCCCTTTTTTGTGGTATAAGCATCAGTAGTGGTAGATTTTACCAAGGGGTACAGAGCAGATTTCACATAGAACATCCATTTGGCCAATGGACCTGGTTCCTGTCATTCCTCAGGATTTCATAGAACTTTTTCCTAACGTCTTTGTCCTTCAAACTATTCTCTCAGGAAATATGTGGCTATACTGGAGGACTGTGCAAGATTTTATTGCCGTTATATTCTCAATGCACTCTTCCCTCGCTTTTTTTTTTTTTTTTTTTTTTGAGTGCCTATCCATATCCTTCTTTTATCCCATTCCCTCACTTCTCTTTTCACATTTTGTTCATCTCTCTTTTTTTATCTGCTCTTGTTTCATTACTCTTCATGGCCTCCTCTGTGTTCCCCCTCTCTCTTCCATCCCTCCATTTCTTTCTCTCAGACTGTCTGTCTGGCATCATTGCTCTCCCGCAGATTGCTGTGCTTGCAGGCCAAAAGTATAGCTTGCATCTGTGTCATAAGAGGCAGAAAATTGGAGTGTTTAGGGCTAGAGTGGAAGGTGCTGTTCTGAGTTATTTAGCCTGAACTGCTTCCATGGGAAGGGAGGCAGGCCTCAGGCCATTGGGCACAGGCTTTTACATTCAAGCGAGAATGGCACACACAGGCTGCATATTGGTGTGTGGCAGCATGCTGTGCATTATAAGAAACCTTTCATTTATAACCTCCGCCCACCAAGACCCACCCACACAGACAGACAGCAAGCATCCAAATCCCCACATCCAATAGGCATGTACACACACAGACAGACACACACACACACACACAATGTAATCCAGTCATTAAATTGGGTGCAATCTACATATGAAATGTAATTTCCCAAAATTAATTTGGCCACCCATCTGTGATTTGGCTTTGAGATGTAATTTGTAGAGAAAGATGTATGTGGCAGTCAAATGAAAATGAGTGCGATCTAATGCTTGCGTGCGATGTTAGAAAGCTAAAGAATCATACCTTTTTCAGCTAAGCTATTCATAAGTACATTCAAATCACTGGCCATGTCCTAGACAAAATAGGCTCTTGTAAACAAGTTGCTCTGTTCTGCCTGGAGGCCATAAGTGAGAAACAAAACAGCCTAACGCTGGGATTTGACCATATATACGTGGTGCTGGCTGTAGCTCAAAGCCAGTCGTGTAAAATGCGATTACAGCCACTGAAACTTGGACCCGCAGTCTTTTTGCAGGTATGCCATTCATTTGACATGAAAACTACAGGATAAAAGCATTAATGCTAGGAAGCGGTTAAAATTATGAGATTTGATCATAGCTAAGAGCCAGTCATTACAGCCCATGTGGTCTCTCTCAGACTGTTTCCACCTGGAAGGTTCTGGGTTCAATACAAGTTAAGCTCTCATGCTAGAGATGCTGTCAGTTCAAAATTTAAAATCATTAACTAAAACTAAAACCATTAAAAAATAATAATAAATTTTTTTTTTAAATAACTCTAACTCATTCTATTTCATTTTAATTCAGTTTAACTTGATTTATTACAATAATTACATCTAGAGTTGGGGTACTCGAACTTGGACTCGGACTCGAGTCCGGACTTGAATGAACTCTGACTTATTTGGACTTGACACGGACTTGAACATTTTGGACTCTGAAAATATTCCGAGTACATTCGAGTCCACGTCATGTGTAACAATAAATGCAGCATAAAATTGAGATGAGAAATTAGATTCGATTCAATAAACCGGTTGAAAAAAAAAAAAAAAAAAAACGGTTCACCGGTTCTTTTACGCTGAACGCAATGAAGTCATTGGTGATGACGTAATGGCGTCAAGTCTATCAAACATTCAAATATATAAAGTCAGTAATCATAACTTCAGTCAGTTAAAAACCTCATAATCATGAAAAGTTTACAATTACGTTTTGCAACAATGCACCCAAATACAGTAACAGCAATAATTTGCATATGAGGATTTAAGTCTTGAAGATATAAAGTAAATAAATTAGGTGTCATCAGCGCAGAAACCATGATCCACTTACTATACATAATCCATTGCGATGTATATGTTATTAAATGAACTTAAGTTTCACCAGATTGCCCTTCATTCAAGCCCTCGGTTTACCCATGCTCATAACATCAGCACAGAATCAGTTCAGAATCAATCACCAAAAGAATCAGTTTGGTTCAGATGCTCTGTGAGTCAGTTGGCTTCACGCTGAATCGCGCATGCGCAGTATAATCATCTCCTCGGCTCTTGAATCGTACGCGTCCGAAAGAAATGGTTTTCGGTTCAGTGTACTGATGATCCGAAAACCGATGCAACCGGTTCTTGACTCGAGAACGAAAACCACTCTAACCGGCACGTGCTGCAGTTCAGTTTCATCAGCTGCTCTACTCGTGTTCATGTTCTGTTTACTACAAACTCAATTTGTGAATGTGTCATCATTAACTATAAAAACAGTACAGATATTTCATAAATCATCCCTTATTCCTATTAAAAATAGAGTCTTTAGAGTCTTAATTATTGTCCAACTTCCCTGAAAACCCCTTTGGCCTATACATAATCTACAATATACAGATTAGAATCATGCAAAAAAAAAAAAAAAAAAATATATATATATATATATATATATATATATATATATATATATATATATATATATATATATATATATATATATATATATTCAAGTTCTCCAAGACAACAAGAAATTCATAATGCCATCATAATATCCTCATTGGCTGCACTTTACCTCTGTCAAATGTGGGGGAGAGGCATTAAATAATTGAAATGTCAGCTTTAACTGGAGGACAATATAGTGTGATACAATAATAAAACAAGTTCATTTGTATTTTCATGCACTTGTAATACAATAAAACCTTTGAAACCTTTTTTGATAGGAAACTAGTTCTGTTGACATAAAATAAAAATTTTCAATGGCAATGACTAGATGTAACAGTGGTATTTTTTATTACATTTTTACATTGCCATTGGTTTAATGGGTTGAAAGGTTAAAATATTAATGGAATGTAAAAATTTACAATACCAATTTATAATCTTTTTTAATTTAATTACTTTCTGGACTCGGGCGGACTCAACTCGGACTCTGCCTTTAAGAACTCGGACTTGAGTCCAACTCGGCCCCTTTTGGACTCGGACTCAGACTTGGACTTGATGTTTAAGGACTTGGTATTGACTCGTACTCGGCAAAGGTGGACTCAGACCCAACTCTAATTACATCTACACTCTAAAAAATCTGGGGTTATTATTTTTAACCCAAATGCTGTGTTGATCCTTTTGGGTAAATCGATTGGTTATTTTTTCAGGGTTTGGGTAGTTTTTGTGTTACCCAGCTCCTGGGCCAAAAGTAACAACCCAGTGTTTGGGTTGTTTTGCAGCTCCTGGGCCAAATGTAACAACCCAATGTTTGGGTAGTTTTTGTATTACTCAGATCCTGGGTCAGACTTAACCCAGCGGTTAAGAGTTATTTATCACGGGGATTTGCTTCTCTTCTGGAGAGAGCAGTTCTTAGTGCCATCGAATTGACGCATTCGTCTGTAAAATACAGGTTTGTATACATTTAATTTTATCTATAAAATCATTACTGTGCTGAATATCATTACATTTAAAAAAAAACATAAAAGATTTTATTCATAAAGATACAGAATACAAATATTCCCTCAGAGCTGTTTACTGTTTGTTTTTTGGCAGGTTATAAAGGTAATCGCAGTATATCTCGGCTATGAGTGAAACGCAGGAGGGCGGCCTCAGGCGTGATCAGTTCCCCGCCGAACAAGATCGAGAACCAGCGTGAAACAGCGCAGGTACGGTGGAAACAGAACAACAGAGATGTAAATTACTTCTGTTTAACGTTTAATTTTTAGTTTTACTTTTTGTTTAATGAGTATAAATATGGGCAATATATGTATAGCCTATTAAAATGATATAAACAATGTTGTAAATGATAATTAAAGGAAAATAAAGGAAGTTAACATGCAAACCAGTGGTTGTGTGGATTATTTTAGAAACATTTAGAGGATTTAAATTAATCTGTAAACATTATTTAATGTATGAAGTAAAAAATAAGATTAGTAATATAGTAAAAATTAATAAACTTTATCTGGGTTCAATCAACCCCTTATATTGGGTTAAATAAACAACCTAATTTGCTGGGTAAAATTAACCCAAGATGGGTTCTGTCCTATATTTACCCAGCCCTTGGTTTAATAATATAGGACAGAACCCATGTTTTTTGCTTATTTATAAATAAGCAAAAAACAAATATAACAAAAATGAAAAAAAAAAGAAAATTAAGCCATAAATTTTAAGTTTATGACTTTCTCATTTCAGACGAATCCAGTTATTTTATAAAAGGTCTTTGATCATTCAAGCTGTTTGTTGCCACTCAGCGGGTGTTGCACTGCATCAGTCCAATAGAAGTTTAATACAAAGCACACCCATTAAAAAAAGTGTCTCACTTGGCTCTGGGGGGTGAACAAAGGTCTCCTGTAGAGAATCGATGCATTTTTGTAAGAAAAATATCCACATTCAAAACGTAATTATCACTTTAATCTAGCTTGTGCTCACAGTTGTAAATGAAGCAGTTCCGGGGGCATGATGTATGAAGTGACGCACACAGAAATGCAGCGGAGAGAACAAAACAAAACAGCAGTCAAACAGCGGTCACTAATTAGAAAAAAACAAAACAACAATTTGTAAAAAAGAATGTGATGATTTTTATATAAGCCAAGAGGAGACTGGTTTTCCTTTGCTAAAGTAAGGAAACATTGCTTCCTTTGCTCCTGTTTTCACGAGAGACAAAGCACCAACCATCCACCCCAGAACTGCTTCTGTAAACAACTGTTTTGTAAATGTAAATATATATACAAATAAATAAATAAATAAATAAATAAATATATATATATATATATATATATATATATATATATATATATATATATATATATATATATATATATATATATATTATAACATATTTACAGCTATATCCTATATCGCACAAGAATTAGTGATATAAAAATTATAATTACACTTTATTTAGAGTACTACTTGTGTATGTCAGCAGATATAAAAGGGGATACAGTGGTAGGGCCAAACAATAGCAGGTTTTTCAACACATTCAAGTTGGAGAAAACAAGGCAAAGTGACCAGGTGAGAATTCGGGAGTAGCAAGGGTTAGTGGGGCTTATCTGTAGTGATGTTACGATCTGTGCCAAGTCTTCGGAGCCTGCGTCCAGTAATCAAAGCCAATACGTTTATTACACAGTTATGTTATATAGCGTTATACAACCATTATAAAATACACATTATATTCATATGAATAGTCTATGTGGAAATGTTTTTTTTTCCCTTCACCATTAACTGGTGTAAAACATTGTAGCATAAGGTCATCTTTAATGTATCTGCTTGTTTTACATTATTTGGTCATCATGTGGTATTATAAGCAAATTCAGCATCAATAAATAAACCCTTTTGTGAACCACTTAGCAGAAAAGCTATAATGCCTCATAAGGCTTTATCTCGCCATCGCTACTTATCTAAATAACAGAGTCCTGTTTCCTTTCCAGGGGGTACCAAGTGAACAGCGGAGCATGGAGATGATTTAACACTGGAGCTGAGGAGAATGGGGAGCATAACGCTGGAGCAAAAGGCAGGTAGAAAATTGCAGGTAAGGGTCAGATAAATAAACATTCAATGTTTATAACCAACTGTGAGACCAGAAATGTGACAGCGAAGAGAGTGTTAGGATATAGGGAGCTTGATTAGCAGTGACACATGTGAGGTGATCGTAATTGTGGACTGAGAGCAGGTGAGAGACTAATGAGGATAATTAATGGAACACAGGTGAATGGAATGACAATCATACATGAGGAAAAAAAGGTCATGGAGCACATGGGAAAGGAAAACACAACTAAACAGGAACACAGAAGTCCAGGGGCGTGACAGTTCAATTCACATTTCATTTAAATTCAATTCAATTCAATTCGAGATTATTTCTATAGCGCTTTTCACAATACAAATTGTTGTGAAGCAGTTTTAAATAAAATTAAGTTTCTACAATATATTTAGTTCTAGCTTATCAGTGGTGACTGTCCGTTAATGTACATATGGCTGAAATGTAAAAAAAAAATCAATTAAAGACTTAATCAAACAGATAATGAACTATTAACAGCAATTAGTCTATGTTGCAATCAAATTTCCAAACAAGCAAAATATGGTAGTTCTGTATGTTGTTTCAGGGCTGGCATCATCTGAGGTCCTCTGAGGGTTTGGCACCATCTCTTCTCAGGTGTTTTGGATCCAGACTGAAGCATGCGTAAATCCTTGGCAAAACAGTGAAACAAATAGAGACATAATTATCATAGCTGCTGTTCCAACCAAGCAAAATTGATTTGTTTAAACCAAGCTAAAGAATAATAAAAGGCATTTCATCAGATATAACTCCAGTACAAGACGTGTCTTTAATCTAGATTTAAACACAGAGACTGTTTCTGAACCCCAAACGTTACCAGGAATGCTAATCCAGAGTTTGAGGAGGAGTTAACGCTTTAAGGGCCTTATAGGTAATTAATACTATTTTGTAACTGATATACTTAATTTTCTGGAACTTAATAGGTAGCCAGTCTAGTGACTGTAAAATTGGGTTAATATTTTCTTGACCTGGTAAGGACTCTGCTCCACTGCATTTTGGACTACCTGTAACCTGTTTATTAAGAATGGAGGACAACCACCTAGCAGTGCATTACAGTAGTCCAGTCTAGAGGTCATGAATGCATGAACTAGATTTTCTGCGTCAGAAACAGGTAACATGTTTTGTAGCTTGGCAGTGATTCTAAGATGGAAGAATGCTGTATTTGTAACATGGGAAATATGATTTTCAAAAGAAAAGTTGCTGTCTAATACAACAGTACATCTGTCTAGTTGCAAATTGTAATCCAAGAGATTCTGTGTACTGTTTTTTGGTCCCATAAGTAATATCTTTGTTTTATCCAAATTTGACAGCAGAAAATCATTGGTCATCCAATCTTTTACGTTTTTAACACCATCTGGTGACTTAGATAACTTATAAGTGTCTTCTGGTCTTGTTGAGATATATAGTTGAGTATCATCAGCATAACAGTACCAAGGGGCGACATGCATATTGAAAATAGCAGAGGACCTAGGACAGATCTTTGTGGCACTCCTTACTTTAATGGTGATAATTGAGATGTCTCCCTGTTTAAATAAACAAGGTGGTAGCGATTGGACAGATAGGATCTAAACCATCTTAAAAGCCCCAAAACTGGCCGGCCAGCAATAATATCTGGCCCTCACCCGCAGTCAGGTTGTTTTCATAGCAGCTGGTTCTGAAATAGATTTGGTCATGACAGCAACAGTTACTCAAAATCAGAGTATGGGATTATAGAGTTGTGTGATTTTGTGTGGAGAGAAAAGCTGATTTAAAAAAAAAAAAGTCAGAGCACCGTGGTTTTCACTCACTCCTAAAGTGCTCCACCACCGCTCCATCACGACTACAATTCATGCCAATGACCCATAATATAATTGCATTTTTAGCAGGAATTCAGATTAAACATATTTAGCTAGCTTGATAGAGAAGCATCACTCAAATCAGAAAGAATGTGGAATCTATGATGACAGCAATGGTTATAATTCTCAAGGAATTAGTTTGTTCATTCTATACTGAATATTTTCAGCTGAAAGTATTTCTTCACACTCAATAGCTCTCTTAATAATGCATGGAAACAAATGTAATCTTACAGTGCTACTTCATCTGTATTCGATTTCGAATGAACAGAAATCTCTAAGAAATGCTTCGATCCGTAGGCAAAATAACTGATGAAGACGTATGTTCATCACATATATTTTCATCACAAACGAAATTTGTACTGCCAAAAGGAGCAATTATACCTTTTAATGCTGAGAACGATGTTGTTAGCTTTTCATGTGGTATGAAAAAAGCCACTTTGAAACTCTCCTGTTATTTTATTTAATTTTAAATATATGTTATGAACAGAACTGTGATATTTCAAACAAACTTAAATACCAGATGTGGAACGAAGGTGAAGCAGTCTGTCACAGGCAGTTCTAGTTTAATTTTTCTTCATTTTTATTTTATTTTATTTTATTATTATCCTTTGACTATGTTCTGGCCAGCCATCTAGTGGCTACATTTTTTTTTTTTTTTTGGTCTGATGCCAAACTTACTTGCCGACCCCTGGATCGGAGAACGAACTGATATGATGTAATTTAGAACAAAATCAGGCAGAAGTTAGGTTTGTTTTGGCAGTTTGAAACGTCTGACCAAAGCTGGATGAGTTTGTTTTGACTCCTAAACACCTTTGAGCTTCCATTGGTCTGTGGCAGTAATGCAGTCAGTGGGTGTGTTCTGAAACTCCACCTTCTTTGATGTGCGTTTTTTTTTTTTTCCTCAGGTTCGTTTCTCATTCAATGGAGGTCAGGCAAGATATCTATATCTCCAGCCTAGTCACTAGCAACAAAAATGGACTGGAGTGTCTAATAGCTGAGCTGGTTGAAATATATCCACACCTGTATGATCGCTCGCAGACATACTCTAAAGATTCAGAGAAAAAAATTGATTCCTAGAAAGAAATTGAAACAAAGCTTGGTGTCGACAACCTGGAGTTATGCAAAAAGCAACACAGACAAACATCCGAGACAAGTTTTCCAAAGCTATGAAAATAATGAAAGAAAAGTGTAAAGATGCAATGTAGCAAGTGCCAAATGCATGCGTTTCAAATAAATGTTAAACCATACTGCTGCTGCTCTTGTTCTTTCAATAAGTTAATTTAAAGGGTATACAATAAATGAAATAATAAAGAACATAAGAACAGGGAACAAAAATAAATATTTGTTTTATTTTATCTAATGTAAATAAAGTCACCACATAAAATATGAAAAGGTGTAACAATTTAACCAGTTTAAAAAATATAAGTGAATATTGATAAGAAATCTGCAAATTCTTTCAGGAAATCAGATATTATAGATTTAATTTGCATCTGACAGTGTAACATTAAGCAGAAGTAGAAGAAGCAGAAGTTAAACCTGCGAGTAACATTGAGAATATCAATATATATTGTTGCAACACCACCGCCACGACCAGTCTGACAGGGCTCATGCTTAAAACAGTAGCTTGGTGAAGTAGACTCATTTAGACCCTATTAGTTCCACATTAGAACAATCAAATATATTTCAGTATATCTTTAATTGGACTTCATCACTACTTCTGTGCAATTAAAGTGCATTGAGTATGAAACAAGTTTTAATAAAATAAAATAAATATTTTAAAATAAATCCAATTTAAAAGACTTTAAGTATACCAAAAGTACTATTGCAGTGCCTTTTTAAGTACATAAATATGTAAATGTACAGTAGTTGAATAGTATCTGAAACTACTTACATAATTATGTAGTTACATAGTATTTGTTATTTGTACAGTAGTAGAAGTATACGCAGTAAACTAAAATTAATGTATGAAATAAATGTATCTCAGATATGTGTGTGTTTTTCACTAGATTAAATAACCGAAGAAGAGGAAAGAAATAAATGTTTGAATCATCTATTTGTTTGTCCATCAGCACCAGTGGTAGTCTTGTAGGCAAGCCTCAGTACCTTGAATTTGATGCAAGCAGCTTTTTGCAGCCAATGCAAACTGATGAAGAGAGGTGTGTCATGAGCTTTCTTCAACTCGTTGAAGACCACTCTGGAAGCAGACCATTCTGGACCTGTTGCATAGGCTTGATAGTACTTGCCAGAAGGCCCACTGAGACAGCATTACAAAAGTCCACGGTAAACACAGTAACCAAGGTACTGGTACTGACCAGGATCAACCCTGCTTAGCTTCAGTGGGCAACTAGTCTTGGGCTGCAGGGCAATATGGCTGATGGCTAGAGTGTTAGAAGACATTCATTTATCTTTGGGACTATTTTCGCCATCTGCAGTTGAAATCATCATTGACAAAACATCAGCTGTATCTTATAATTATTCATGAGACTGCATACTCATGAATACCTTATAGTAGCTATATCCTGTTGAAGGTGCTGCCTCATAATTATTCATGACACCATGTGACCTTTTTCTGTGACAGGTACTTCAAACACTGAAGCGAGCAGTGCAAAAATACAGTGTTTCATGGCTTCTCCTGCAATGCTGACAGAGTGACAGCTTTCAATCAACGATCGTCACCTCTGAATTATTTCTGTGCAACAAATATTTATTATAGGAGAGTTGCTATATTCATGGAGAAGTGGACTGGAGCTCATTTGAAACAAAATATGAACAGGGTCTAACACTGGTTAACTTGGCTAAACATTCATTTATGCACATGGGAACTTTTTTCTTATTTGTATGGCAACTGGAATAACAATATCTAGTTACTACAAAACAATATAAAGTATGTGTATATTTAAGCAACTTATGTGTGCTGTAAATTACTGATACAAATACAGTGTGTATAAGTATGTAGCTTATAAAATGACAAAACCAATTATATTTGTATGTCAGTTTGAATTATTAACAGGTTTCATGTAACAAAATTCAGATCATGAATCGCCCATAGGTAGCCTAAAAGATTCTTAAACATTTATAGTTTATATTCTTAGGTATGTATGGTTTATATAACTTATGTTAAATGCCAAATAATATTTAGTTTTGTTAAATGACACTTGTCAGTAAATACAATTTACACAATAAAATGTAGTTGTGTCATATTATAAGTTCCATATATGTAAAGTGTATCAAGCTTGCAGTGTTTAACATACTGTTTATCTATTGCAACTTTGAATTGCAGAGTGCAATATTTGAGTATAAACCAACCATGTAAATTTAAAATAAGACTTTTTCCATTTTGGGAAATGTAATAGCATTTTATATGTAATTAAAAAGCAAATGCATGTACAATCAAACATTTTGTCATGTCAAGTATTCCAGTGGAGCTTTTCAGTCCAATTACTTCCAAAGGTGTACAACTTTAGATATTCCCTTATGTTTATATGTAAAACTGTTTTGATTAATGAATACCATAATTTTGTAAATTCTAGATAAGCTGGAAATTATGCACTAATGCACATTAACCAACTGAGTTAGGAGACAGCAATATGTTTATAGATCAATGCTCTGTACTGTACGTGTCTACCATAAGTTACCAGAGCATTCATTCAAAAAGCAAATTAAAAGGAAACAGCGATCAATTTCTAAAACACTAAAGGTCTTTCTTCAGTGTCCTTTCATTCACCTAGAAATATTTAAGTAAATGTTAGATGCTAATCATAAAATACATTTTTATATGATACATTTTATTGTTAGATGTGATTAATTGCTTTTTTATCCTTTTATTCACAAAAATAAATTCTGTTATTCTTTTTTGTATTTCTTTAATCAAGCCACTATCTTCCTTTCCTGTAAAAGAGAGTCATCTTTCTTTCTTCATTGATGTGTAATCTAACAGGGGAAAACACATTTTTTTACTAACCTGACTTCACATCTGCTTATCTCCCTAAAGAGGTTCCCAGTATGAAGACTCAGAGGTCAAATGCATGAGAATTGTAATTGCAGCATGTGCGCTTATCCTGCCCTCTCTAACTGCAGAATTAACCTGTTCCGTTCTGTTCTGCCTTTCTCAAACCGCTGCAACATCAAAACCTGTCCCAGATCAGTGATTACTGACCATAAAATGCAGAATCCATTTCTTTACATTGCAGTTTCATGCATTTAAAGCACACACTTGATGTGTCCTTGACCTTATCTGCACAGGGTCAGCATGATGAGTGTCAGAAAGCAGCCCAGCACTCATATGATCAATAACTGCAGATTGCAGCTCACATTGAATGCTGAGAATGATGTGATGAACTGTGTATCCATCAATCAGTGTTTATTGCTGAGTTGTAACAATAAAATGAGCATTTGCCAGTGGATGTACTATAAGCTATTCATATCTTGTTTTGAAGTTTTTGAAGATGAGCCATAGTGGTTACCCACAATGCATTGGTTGAACGATGAAGAAAGCCATCATTACGCCTGTTGGCAGTTTTCATTTTTCTTTTTAATCAGAGATGATTCAGTTCTCCAGTATGTGTTTTCCTAGTCAGATGCTGTTGTTATTTTTATCAATTTAATAAAATCTCTTTTATACGTTCTGGAGTGAATTAATTCTCAAGAGCTGATGCAGTTACTTACACTCCATCTGTTCATCTTTTTTCCAAACCCACTCTCTTCTTCTCTCTGAAAATACTATGGTTGGGCTTCACTGAAACAGCCGTGCAGTCCTTGAGTGAACCAGTCACTCAACAGTGTATTGCATTAGATAGATCCTTGCTTCAATTTCCAGAAAATCATGGTCACTTCAGAACGCATGACAACTGGAATTGGCACTATGTAGCTGCAATCTTAGTTTGCTTTGATTCTTGCTTTGTCATTTTGCCCCACCTTGTTGTGAGCTGATTTCTTCTTGACGTAACAGATATGCAGTTTTGAAGGGAACATTACAAGAGACTGGTTTATTTTCAAGCTCCCGTTCAGCTTTAATGCATCAGTTGCACCGCTGCGGCACCCATACTGTCATTACATGGCTCAGCAATTACTGGCCCAACACCACTTAGAATTTGCAGCTTGCGAGCGGGGATTATTTAATTGTCTGCCAACCCACACTGACAAATTAAACCGGCATTTACAGAGAAATCCTTACTTTCATTTTCAGCGAGGGTCAGAGTTTGTTTAAGGTTGGTAATGTATACATATATGACTGATTATATTAGCATGCCAAGAGTAACATTTTATATAATCTAAAAACCTGTTCTGCAGCCCGTTTATAATTGAACATCATGATTATTTTGCTCCAGAATGAATGCAATGTTTCTCATTTTAGGATAAAGAATATTGTCCATCCTCTTTATCTAATGATTGCTCATCACAATAAAGAGTCAAATTTGCCTTGTCCACTTTCCCTGTTTAATAAAACAGTAAAGTTACAGTCACAAAACAAAAGTATATTAAAGGGATAGTTGACCCAAAACATGAGCGATGCCTAAGAAATTTCTGCTCCTCCACTGAAAGCCCAGTTGACCAAAACTTCAAAAATCCTTGAAGACATTGTAAAAGGTATCCATGTGAACTGAGCAGTTTAATTCAAAGTCTTGAAAAGAGACAGGAGTGCTTTTTAAGATGAACAATTTTAATTTAGGCTTTGAACAGATGTGCATACATAAAGCACATCAAAATGGTAAATGGAAGATCAAAAATGCTTGCTTATCACACGAGAGCCAATGAGGTTTGTTCTTTCAAGCATTAAGCAAGTAAGACTGAACCTCCGCTTACAATAGATGGTGTTTTCAATAAATGTCTGCTGATCAGTATTTATATGTTAATGAGCCTAAATTAAACTGCTTACTTAATATGGATTTCTTTTTAAAAGATCAAAGTTTTGATGAAACAGTATTTCAGTGGAAGGACAGAAATTTATCAGGTTTCATAAAAAAAAAACTATCTTCATTTTTGTCAAAGAAAATTGAAAGTCTTATGGGTGTGGAACCACACAAGGGTGAGTAAACGATGACAGAATTGTCATTTTTGGGTGAACTATCCCTTGAAGTGAATAAAATGTCATGCATGTCTATTGACTGACAAGTTTAATTAGTAAATCTTGACAGAGTGGGAGTATGGGTTTTTTGCATTCTGCCCAGGACTCAGAGGGTCAACTCAATTTCAGCTATGCTCCAAAGCCTCTCTGGACCGGTTTGAAGTCGCAGGATTAAAGTAATGCAAATGACAATCTGAAAGAGCATGACTACAAAAGAGCGGCAATCAAATCATTGAAACACTTACCGCTTTTTACTTCTTTCTTTCTTTTTCTTTGTTTGTTTCTGCACCTGGTTAATCTCTGAAGCTGATGTACTTCCTGGAGATAATCAAACAAGCGATGTGGGGGAAAATTTAATGAAAATTTAATAATGTTTAAATGTCTGAGTTTTTTTTTTTTTTTTGGAGGGAGTTAATTTAAATGTCTTTATCCGTGTCACTGCACGGAGATGCACTTACACGTGCAGCAAAGCTGTAAATGTACCTCCACGGACACACATATACACCGAGCATGTCTTGAATCTCCCTATGAACCATGTGACAACTCTTTGCAGCAAAACTCCACTGCCAGAATTTGACAGCTCATTATGGTGAGGGATTTACTCTCCTTTCAGAGTAAATAGCACTTAAAATCTAGTTCTGTCCCATCCTGCAGTCCCAATATAGCCATGCGTTTGGCAGGGTGGAATCTTATTTTCAAAAAACGTCTCAGGTCCATTGAGACTAACTGGTGTGGCTAGGACTGATAAGACTTGGCTGGCCAGCAATGTCTCTGTGGCACCAGAAAGCAAAATGACCTTTAATAGTTTCATTTTCAGAACAATAACTTTATTATTATTCGCCATTTTTAATGATTAGCCAACAGATGAACAGTGTGAGCTGACTCTAATGAGACTCCTCTGCTTCTAGCCGTTTCTCTCTATGCTTTGGTAAAGAGAGATTTCAGCAGCGTGACAGGCAATCTGCCATGCAAAAAGATGACTCAGACCAATGCCAAATGAGAAAATATGAATGTAACCTATGATGAAATGTATACAGGAAAGAAAATAATTTTATTGAGGTGAGAACCCCGGGAAGTTAGACAACCTCAGTCACTTTGAAGGTGGCAGATCTGAAATTGTTCCAGACTTGAGAAAAAAAAAAAATTCAGGTAGTACTGACATATTCATGGTTTATTACATAGATATCACAGTAGGCTATATCAGTGCATGAAACGCTCGATACAACATTTAGGAAAATATGTTTTCCCCAGGACACCATTCCCATTGAAAGAATGGGAAATTTGAATATTTTCACATGCAAACTTTCCACACCTTTCCTAAGCATAAATTTGCACTTAAGAAGCTAAAGACATAACACTTTATGGTTATGATTTGATTACTGCTGGCCTACGAGCTAATATTGAGACGTGCTGTTAAAGAAGCAAGGAAATGAAGTGGACAAATGGGTAGGAATGACAGGGACTTACATGCTGCTGGCGGAGCTTAGTGGAAAAAACCACCACCTCCATCTGTTTGTGACTGTAGGGCAGTCCAAGATGGCCGTCCTTTCAAACTGTCACCCATGCCAGGGGGTTGAAGCACAATCTGCAGGATGTGAGTGCCACTTCACCTATGCCAACAAGCGGAATGTGAGTGTTTTGTCTTTTAACACATGTGTAGCTGGGGTTGGATAGGGCTAACGGCAGAGACCTTGAAGACTCTCCCGTGTTCCTCGAGCAGGTTGAAACTCTCTGACTTCATAATCTTATTCTGAATCAAATCAGTTGTTGTTGCTGCATCTTTTAATAGATGAAATACATTCACTCAATAAATTCATTATGAATTTTGTACAACAACATCTCAAGTATTTATTGTGTAGAACAAAATTTCTGATGAATCCAGTAAGAGTGATATAAAAAAATTGTCCTGGCACTTCTAACCCCACTTCCAGGCCCACGCACGGCTGTAATATACAAACAAGATCATGTAACAACATCAGTTTTAGCTCGACTAAAATAAAGCTGCTCAGGTGTTTGTTTGTTTTTGTTTTTTTCTCTCTCTAATACCACATTTACACAATTAATGGGTCCTATTCTTCAGTCTAGCAATGCTATTGGATGCTAGATTTAAAAAAATAGACCTATTTACCTGGCCATAAACTCACACAACCTGCAAACTCCCCTGGAAGCACATCATTTTGTTTTACTGGACTGGATAAATCTACATTCAAGTAAGTAAAATGGCTAAAAATAAAAAATAAAAATTCTGTGATTATTAATATGTGTAGATCATGTAGATATTAAGGTATTGTTGAATGCAATGATCATTTTAGATTTTGTGCTAGATATGTCAGTGTTGTAATTTCGCAACGTTGGGTTAAAGGGGTAGCAAAATTTGCATGTGCACCTTGCACATTATGTGGGTGAATTGTACTTCTCATCTGTTCAATATGAAAAAGAAATATTGATAGAAACGTTCTGTTTTTGATCATTCACAAGTTTTAAATGTATTTTTGTTACCATTTTGAGACTCAATCAACATAAACTGAAGAATAAATTATTCCTTCAATAATTTGAAAGTATTTGTGTAATAATATTTTTAACTTTTTGTATCTATAAAAATTTAGTCAACTGGTCCTTTGCTTGTTTACCCAAATACCTGCTCTCTGCTTGAGGGACAGGTGATAATATTCTGAATTATGGGGGGTATAAGTGCTATTAGCATGATGAGTAAAAGGCACAATAAACTATCAGACAGTATTGTCCTTTTAATTCTTTAAAATTTGTAAGAATGTTTGGGATCAATTTCCATTTATATTTTTAGCCTGGAAAATTATCATTGTTCTTCTCCATTTCAGAATGACACCAGCGAAGGAAGACATCATATAATAAAAATAAACTTTATTTTATAAAGCGCCTTCAAAAGCAGTTTCTCAAAGCGCTGAATACAACATTTTCAATACAATAAAAACAATACAAAATCAACAAGCAAATGCAAGTTTTAAAAAACCTTAAAACATCATAATTCTGAACTTCCCTAAGTTCAAGAGGCAGAGAATTGCAAAGGACAGGAGCTTAGAAAGAGAATGCCTTATCACCCACAGATCTTAGACATGTCTGAGGATTAACCAACAAACTTTACTGAGAGGAATGCAATCTAAGACTAGGAGTTTCAGGATCCTGCCCTGATAGTCTTGTCTGTCCTGTCCTGTCTTTGTTTAATGTGTCTTGTTTTGTGCCTGAGAACATGGCTGTTTTTCTTTGTGTTGGCCATGTGGTCCTCTTGTCTTGCCTCCTCTTTTTCATGACAGAAATTTTGGTACTTCAAGAGTTACCATCCCCACAGCCAAGCCTGTGGTTCCTTGAGCTGCTACCTAGTCTACTTTTTCCATGGAGTCTGGAGCTACCCCCATCCTGACCAACCTGTTCTCCCTGCCCTATTGTGTGGACTATCTTCCTGCTTCATGTTCTGTATTTGTGGTTAATAAACTCTGTCACCCCTGTTCATTCTGCATCTTTGTCTTCCTTTGCCAAACCTTGACAAGGATGTAGCCATTCTATAAAGTGATGTGGTGCTGGTTCGTGTAATGCTTAAAGTAAGCATCATAATTTTGAAATTCACTCAAAAAATTACTGTGAGCCAGTGCAAAGATCCTAAACCTGGAGTAATATTACTGCCAGTCCTGGTCTCAGCTTAATTTTGTACATATTGCAACTTCTTAAAAGTAGATTTAGAAGCTCCAGCTAAAAGACCATTACAATACTCTAACCGTGAGACAACAAAGGAATTTATAAGCATTTATGTGACTGTAAAATTTGACATAGGGTGCAATCTTGCGAATCCTACAAAACCACATATGTGTATGATATATTGCTGATGCTCTCCAAAATGAGATCAGTGACTTTGAGATGGACTTTAAACAAGAGAAGTTTAATGTGAAGTTACGAAGAATATTTCAAAGATTTCATTCAGTTCATCAGGTTTTCGTCCCCTTGGAATTATTATTCTGCATTCTGAGTAGTTTTGAGATATATGAGCCTTGTTTTTTTTTTGTTTTTTTTCTTCGACTAAGTAGATAGAACCTTATTGTTTTTCACAACATTAAAAAAAAAATCTGTCACATAATGTAAATGCGTTGACACAGAATAAGAATATGTGAATAACTCGGTTTTGACAACAATGTCAGATAGAACCTTATAATTCCATGGGGGATTTTTTTTTTTTTTTTTTTTTCATAAAATAATTACTTATTTTATCATTATTGTGTGATTATTAGTTTGCCTTGCAAAAGTATTCAAATCCCTTAATTATTTTCACGTTTTGTTATGTTGCTGTCCTACGTTAAACTGCTTTAAATTACTTTTTTTCACACATCAGTCTGCACTCCAAGTCAAGGCAAGTTTAGTTATATTGCACATTCCATACACAATGGTAATTCAAAGAGCTTTACATAAAAGAAAGTAACAATCATGAAGAAAAATAATTTCAAAAATAAAACAAGCAATTTTAAAACTTTGAAAATGATTTTAAAAAACATCAAGTTATGAAGACTCCACACACCATAACGGTAAAGCAAAAAACTGGTTTTACCTTTGAAATTTAGCTCAGGGGCATTCATATTGCTTATAGATATTACTACACTTCAAGTGAAGTTAACCTGTGGAAAATTCAATTGAATGGGCATGATTTGGAAAGGCACACATACCTTAATAAAAGGTCTGACAGCTGATAATGCATATCAGAGCCAAAATCGAGGTCAAAATAACTGCCTGTACAGCTCAGAAACTGTTTTGTTCCAGGCCACAGATTGGTGGAAGAGTTCAGAAAAACATTCTGCTTCATTGAAGGGTCGCAGAAGCATTTAGTCTCTGTTACCCTTAATGGAAGAAGTTTGAAACAACCAGGACTCTTCATAGAGCTGGCCTCTTGGACAAAATAAGCAACTGATGGAGAAGGGCTTTGTTTAGTGTGGAGAGCAAGAAGCTGATGGTCACTCTAGTTGATCTCCATGATCATAATGTGAAGATAGGAGAAATCTACAGGACAAACATCACTGTAACACTCCACTAATCTAGGCTTTATGGTGTGGTAAGAGTCAATCCTCTCTTCAGTTAAGACACATGAAAACTATTTACAAAAAATCACCTAAAGGACCCTCAGACTCTGAGAAACAAGATTCTCTGGTCTGATGAACTTTAATTCTAAGCATCATGTTAGAAGTAAACCAGCTCTGCTCATCATCTGCAGAGTACCATCCCAAAAGTAAAGTGTCCTGGTAGAAGCTTCATGCTGTGAGGTTGTTTTTCAGCTGCACAAACTGAGGGACTCGTCAGAGTAGAAGGAATGCTTCAAAATGAGTAGAAGGAATGCAGCAAAATACAGAGATAGCCTTAATGAAAACCCAGTCCAGAAGCTCAAACTGGGCAGAAGGTTTAACTTCCAACAGGACAATGACCTTAAACACACAGCAAGAGTAGCTTATAGACAACTCTGTGAATGCCATTGAGTGGCCCACCCAGAGCCTGGGTTAAGGTTCTTAATCTAAATATTAATTTATGAATACTTATGCAACGTCCTTTAAAAAAAATACATTTACTAAGTTATGACAATTCTGTTTTTGCTTTGTCATAATGGTGAATGTAGTGTAGATTGTAATGGGGGAAAAAATAATAATTTAAAGCAGTTTAACATAAGGCTGCTTCATAACAAATTAGGGAAAAAAAAGAAGGGGTATGAATACTTTCGCAAGGCACTGTTCACTATTGTAATGGGGTAACAGAATCATTTCACCCAGCAGATTAACCTTCAGATGTTTTTTTTTTGTTTGTTTGTTTGTTTTGTTTTGTTTGTTTGTTTGTTTTGTTTTGTTTTTTTACATTTGTTCAGTGAGTAAGATCGCTGAAATTCTGCTACCCAAAGAGCAAAATGTTACAATATTACAACATTTCACTAAAACCTGAAAAAAAAATGTCAACGATTTTAGAAAACATATTTCTGTATTAGAGGCCTACTACAACATTTAAAAGGTGAAAAAAAAAAAAAATCACGGATTTTTTTCTATATTTGGGTCTTCTACGGCTAAGCTTTATCTTTGCAGTGGGTGGGTGTTTCTGGTGAACAGTCCACAAGATGTCAAATAAAGTGCATGCATTAATAATAAAATGTGCATCACACAGAGGGGTTAATAATGGCCTCCTGTAGTCAATCCATGAATTTTTTTTGTACGAAAAATATCCATATTTCAAATGTAATAAACACTTCTCTCTCACTTCATCTAGCTGTCATAAGTGGAAACTGTCGTTCCGACATGATTAGTAACGGACGGATTTGCCAAGAGGAGACTGGTTTTCCTTTGCTGAAGTAAGGAAACTTTGCTTCCTTTGCTCTTGTAAACAAACTTGTTAGACTTGTATAGCTCCCAGTTCAACTCCCCGTTGAGGTACTACATAGAAGGAGACTGACAGAAATAAAGTAGGAGATGGGGAGGTGGAGGGATGCCAGAATAATCAGTGACTGCTGCTTATATATGCTTATGATAATTGACAGAACTGAATGATTAGGCTCCTCCCGAATCTATATTTGGCACTCCTTACCATCAGGTTATGTTTACTACTGATGATATTTTACTCATGAACTGAAAAAGCCAATAGGAAAATTTCTAGGGGACCCATTAGTCTTCTGAGTTTTGACGTCACGACTCTATCACTTATTCAGTCTTGTGTTCATGAGGTCACGTCACATTTATCTTGTGTTGTTCTTTGGCCTTAGATTATCTCCTTTGTTTTTGCCTTTATTACATAAAGTAAGCTGTGTTCCTTTCTTTGTTTTTCTGTCCCACAGTGACATATACAAAAAAATAGTTATACCAAGGTACTTTTTTCATAAGTGGAATGTGGACTACTACAATTAGATAGGAGAATAAAACACCACTATTTCTGCTTAATATTTTTCAGAACAACTGCAGGCCAGGATTTTACAATCATCTTCAAATGTACTTGAACAAATATTAGCATTTATGTTATCTATATATGCGGCTGGCTGAAAATTAAATTACAGTTCTGATACATGAAAGAGAGCAGATATATATTACATCCAGCATTCAGGATTGATTTACTTCTTTTCTGTCAAATGCACACACTTTTGGACTGACACTGCAGCAGTCATTTGGTTTTTTTGTGGGAAGACACAGCAGAAGGCCAAACAGGAGGCCACACACACACATACACACACACTGCAGGGATTTTTTTTTTTTTTGATTAAGAAGTTACTGGAGAGGCAGGTGGCTCTAGTGTGGAGTTTCTATCAGAAGCAGGAATGTTGAGACAAGAACAAATGAGTCTTCTTTCAGAATTTCAGTAATCATCCATTTAAAAGCCAAACACTAATTTCCCTCTGCACCAACATGCATCTCATTCATGCAAGCACACATGCTAGGCTACTGATAACATACACACCCAAACATTTACACCCTTCAGAAGTCCTTAAACTGACAGACTCAGGCAGAGGCATTTCCTCCTGATATGCAGGGGGTGCGCGGAAGCCGGATGGTGGAAGAGGATTTACTAAAATTGCTCCTAAGAGCTCGTTCATCTGTGTATTACACATAATACAATATAGAAGTGGATGCAAATGTGTCTGGCACATACCAAGACAGCCCTGGCAAGGGTCTCTAATCTACATGTGTGTTCCAATCATCTGAAAGTCTTGAAATTCATTGAAATGAAAACCGCATGATAAATCTAATATTTGCAAGAATATAAAGCAAAGAAAAAGGGGGGGTGTCCCCGACTAAGGATTCCCATAGTCAAATCGGAATTTTAGAATCTTGTTGATATTCAACTGATAGTCGAATCATATGTTGGGGGGCGGGGCAAAATACATTGAGTCAAGTGAGACATCCGACATCCATAATTACTGATGTTAACGCACAGGGAAAATGTGTAACAAATGCCTCACAGATACAAATGGTGTAAACAATGTTTTTATGTTTTGATTAAAAGATAGTTAATACTAAACGTCAGTGAAACCCTAACAATTCACAATTTTTACAATAGTGCTCTCATTATAAAGTTAGCCTATATGACAGAAGTTATTAATGTTCTGCATTTCTGTTTTGAGCTGCACGCGCTGAAAATGACCAGTAGACAGACGCATTTGATAACACATTTTTAATCAATGGGATTTAATGTAGAATACGCTCCGTTATTTAGACAACATAACATTAATATTAAGACTTATAGGCTATATGCAAAGAGTGTTTGCTCATCTGCAATACGTCTACAGGACGTTTCCTTTTAAATGTCAAATAGATGTCTGTTAGATGTCTATAAGATGTTAATGATTTGGAATGTATACAAAACTGACATCTGAAAGACATCTGTCAGACATTTGTAGACAGCAAATGCTTTCCAGATCAAGAGATCTTTATCAGACATTCTAGACGTGTGTATGCTATCAGATTCTTATTCACGGCTTTATCATAATAGGCTGCATATTAACCAGTTGGGAGAAAACCGCAAGTTCTAGGTGAAATCATACATTTGAACTCCCCCATATAGTCTGAATGACATTATCAATAACACCTGCGAATATTCGAATGTGAGATTGGTAGTCGAACCAGGCTCCTCGAATCGAAGCATCGAATCGTCGACTATTCGGGGTCACCCCTAAATAATAATAATAATAATAAATGCTACACTTTAAAATATAGATATAAAATGTAATACCTTCTTAGCTTTTTTCAAATGCATGTATTGTATTTAAAGCTGCTGTAGGTAACTTTTGTAAAAATATATTTTTTACATATTTGTGAAACCTGTCATTATGTCCTCACGGTAGAATATGAGACAGATAATCTGTGAAAAAATCAAGCTCCTCTGGCTCCTTCCAGTGGTCCTATTGCCTTTTGCAGAAATGCATCCGCTCCCGGTAAGAAACAACCAATCAGAGCTGCGGTCCGTAACTTTGTTTGTGTTCAAAATGTAGAAAAATGTATATAATAAGCGAGTACACCATGAATCCATTTTCCTAACCGTGTTTTTATCTTGTCCTGAATCACTAGGGTGCACCTATAATAAGTGTTTATATTCTGACTATTTTAGATTGCTTCGGGGGTACTGCGGCGGAGTATCCCAGTACCTTTGTGATTCTTCATAGACATAAACAGAGAGAAGACGTTCCGGCTATGATGTTCTTCCGCAAGACGCAAGCAGTTCTGTTTATTAACCGCTAGAGCGTCAAAAGTTACCTACCGCAGCTTTAAGTGAGTAACTGAATGATTAATTATGTTCAGAATCTCGGATTCATTTATTAACTAAACATGTAACTGTTGTTATGAGTGAATCACTGAATTACAATGCTGTTGTCACAGGTTTGGTTACACTGAGATGAAGCAAGCACACAACGAAGAAGAAGATGATTTCAATCTTTCAAAGCAAAGAAAATCCAAACAGCAAAACAAGTCCACAAAAACAAAAGAACTAAAGGGCAGAATATATACAAACACAAGAAAGGTAATGAAATAAACTGAATAAGGCAAACACAGTGAAACTAGATCAAATGACAGAAAACCAAAGTCAGGGTGAAAGTGTGACAGATCACCCTCCCCAAATGGAGGGAGGAGCCAGGGAGAAGACAGGAGGCACCTAGTGCAGGAGGAACCAGGCCGCAGCCATGAAAATGACCCACGGTGGAGGTGATGGTGGTTGATGCAGCCAGGGTGATGCTAAGGATTCGAAGGCTACGGCAACCTAGGCGCAGGCGGGGATCCAGAAGGCTATGGTTTAGCTGGAGCAACTGAGGACCAGGGTGGAACCAGAGGGAAGGAGGAGCCTGAGAGAGCCAGGGGGAAGGAGGGAGATGGCAAATGGTCAACACCTGAACTAGGGAGCCAGTGGGATGAGGGATCCTCCAGCCACAACGCCGATGGAGACTGACAGAACTGCAGCGATTTCACAACATTGAAGGTATGCTAAGGTGAGCTGAAGGGCTGGCAGGATGCAGCAGCAAAGGGTTAGAAGATGGTGGATGACCCATAAGAGGAGGTGGGAGAGGGAGGCTGGGTGGAAATCTGTTCAGGAAAGAGATATAGATCATAAATGGGCTCCTTGGTCATAAGGACAGGCAGAGATTTCAGATGATGAAGGAAAGCTGGGTATGTCTGTTAAGTTAACTAAAGTCCTGCCTTAGCTCACCCTCAGCAGTGGACTCTGGCTGTTGCTCTGCGCAGTGGAGTCATGACTGGCTGGGCTCTGGGTCAGGAGTGGGACTGGCAAAATCCATTTTTCTCCAGTACCGAATCCACAAAGGTGGTGAAACTCTCCCAAACACCATCGTTGGATGGCTCACAATGTAGAATGGGCAGAGCACGTTGTCCAGGAGACTGGTGTGACTGTCAGTTCCAGAAACAGTCTGGTTTGGTCCTCGAGAGATCACTCATGCTGCTCCAGCAGGAAGAGAAAGAAGGTTGGGTCGCCCATAAAAAAAGAAAGAAAACTTTCAGAAATGAGAAAATAAATTGTCTGGACAAACGCTGTTAAACTCTTTATGTGGCCAGTTATTCTGCCAAAGGTTTGCTTACATAGAGACAAAGCACACAAATGAGAAAATTTGAATCTTTAATAAATCCACAGGAAAATCAACATACCTAAAGTACAGAATATATACAAAAGCAAAAAATTTAATCATTACATAATTAACTGAACATAGGTAAACTGAATAAGGCAATCAAAGTGAAAATAGGTCAAATGAACAATCTGAGCTATCAGCATAGCATAGAATGATTTAGGATTTAAGTGATACTGAAGAACTGAATAATGGCTACTAAAAATTCAGCTTTGCCATCACAGGCCACATTCACACGAAGGCAGAGGTTTCCCTGCCTGATTTTTATTTTTATTTTTCTCGTCTCAAGAAATATCTGCCTCTACACAAAACCACAAAACCAACAAAATGATGTAGTATACATGCCAGACCAGTATGTAGCGCTGTCATTCTGCAACAGAGATAAACTAAAAATGGAGAAGAAAACTTTGACTATGCACATAAACCTTGCTCGTGGTATACAAACCAACATGGAACAATACATTTATTCATCTGTGTTAATGTTAGTTAAAAAAAAGACAATTGTTCAGTGTTTGTTCGTGTTTTTGTTTCTGTGTCTGACTAGGGATGAGACATGGGCTGATGATATCAGAAAATATACAGATTCACTGTCCAGATGAATACGCAAGTGTGGCATTTTCAGATTTATCCACTCTGGGATCCAGTTTAAAAAATATCGATTTCACTCTCTAAAAACGCCAGATGTTTGCTGACGAAACACCTAAATATTTCAAAATATGTAAATATGTGACAATATTGGTGTTTTTACTGTATGTTTGATCAAGTATTTTCCCACCCTGGTAAGCAAAAGAGAGCTCTTCTACAAACAAAATTTTTTGATTAGTTCCACACACAAAATAGTATTTGAGACACCCCTTGATTTCTCCTTATGTATTTGTATAGATGTCCTTTGCACTGTTCTAGAAAAGCAATATAACAGTGTTCGCATGTATATCAGCACGGCCATACATAACTGTATTTATTTATATATTTGGTATTATTTTATGTGTCCAACAGCTGTGTGTGTGTGTGTTTGTGTGTGTGTGTGTGTACATCAGTCCCTTCTATTGTTAGTATATATATGCTTGTCTTGTCAGGTACAGGTCTGTCCTAAGCTGGAAGATTCATTTCCAAACTCCTAGTGACGTGTCCAACTTGAGGGACTGACACCTTTTCACCCAGCCTACGGCTAGTGACATCCATCCCTTTATCCGATCCCCCTCTCTTTCTTTCTCTATCCCTCATGCTCTCCTGTCAGGCTCCCTCTAAAGCCTGAATTGTATCATTCTTCTGCAACACTATTATATTTTTGCTGATCTCTCTCTCTCTCTTAATCCTCCTCATTGCTCTCTCTTTCTTTCTTTCTTTCTTTCTTTTTGCCTAAGCCACTCAACATGTGCATTCTCAAGCCGTTCACCTTGAGCTCTTTTTATTTTTCTCTCTTGATCACTCACTCTCACGAAATCCCTTTTTATGTCTATCCTTCTCTTTGAGGTTCATAAGAACACTTGAGTATCTAGTGTCTGGGCTGCGAAGGTGCTCTCAACTACAAAGTGAGAGAAGTGGGGAGCGAGGAGGGACAAGGATTTATTTTCTCAGACACTTCACCATCAAGCCTTATGGCATTTCACATGTGTTTGCACACACATACTGTATATACAAATGTACATCAGATTCTTCATGCATCTCAAGTTCTGCACTCCGTAACAACCAAATATCATTAACCATATTTGATCTGACATTGTGGTCTTGATTTTAAACCATCGCCAGTAAATGGCTATGAAGCGATAAGATGGAACCAGAGCTCTAGGTGCAGTCAGACAATACTAAGTACACACAAAGTTATATGATCATATTAGAAAAGTTTTACTAAATGCCTCAGGTGTTTGTTAATGTCACATTTCAGAATGCCTGGTGATTTGGAGAGTTTAAAAAAGGGGAGACTTTGAAGCTTGTAGTGCTTTTTATTTATCAGATAAAAATGACTCTAATGTGTAAAGTTATTTTTTCTACCTTAGGATATAAATAGTATTTTTGTCAAAAGATATACTCTTAAATGAGATGAAGACTCCCGTCATAGTAGCCTAGATAAAGCTGTTTTAATTTGGTACCCCTTTATAGTAGTCACTGTGTTAAGATGAAATGACAGGCAGCGTACTACTCATTTTTATCCTAATAACTATTATCGGATGCTTTCATTTGTAAAATAAATTAGGCATGGGAGGCAAATGCACTTCTGAATAGTGTCATGTCCACTGTCTGATCACCCCGTTCTTGTGTGTGTGTGTGTGTGTGTGTTTCTGTATATGTCTGCATTTCGTGCGCACATGGTGTTTTGTTTTGGTTTTGATCGCTCGTCTTGCACCTATCTTTGGCGTTCCTCCCTCCCCCTCATTATCACAGTTTCCGTTTCTAATGGTTTGCCCTTGCTCACCTGAATTCAATGTCTGTTCATCTCTTGCTCTATTTATTCCCGTCTGTCGCGCCTATCGGTGCCAGATCGTTGTTCGGCAACAATCCCCGTGTATCCACTTTGTCTGATCCTGTCAAGCCGTGTTCTGTCGTGCCTCTGTTTGCTGCTATTGGTTTGTTTTGTTTTTCTTTTTCCCCCCTCCCTCATTTCCTAGACCGGGCACCGGCATTTCCCAGAAGAGTTTTTGCACGGTCGCTGGCTCGCTCGTGGCTTCCTCCCCTCTCCGCTATCATCGCGGCCGCGCCGTTGAGCGCCCCCTGCCGGGTGTTTTTGCAAGGACATTTGAAGTCTCTTTTTCTGTTGGACATTTTTCCTAATTTCCCGGCCTGTTTTTGTTCATTGGAGGAAGTTTTTTCTTTTGAAGTTTTTGAATAAATTGGTCCTGCACCGTAACCTGCATCTGTGTCCAGTTGTGTTCCTGACAGAACGATCTGGCCAAGATGGACACAGCAGGTACAGACTCTGTCAGAACCGCAGTCACCCAGCAGGGTGTTCTTTTGGGCCAACACGAAGCCAGACTCACGAATACCACAAGGGAGATGGAGTTCTTAGCCAACCAAGTGGCTGAGTTGACCAACCGGATCCAAGAGCTGCAACGAGAGGCTCCTCAGGGTGGTGCAGTTCACCATCTTTCTCACCATGAGCCTGAGCCCCGATGCAATAACCCACCACCCTATGATGGGGACCCCAATTCCTGCCGGGCCTTCTTGTCCCAGTGTTCTGTGGTGTTTGCCTTGCAGCCACGCACATACGCACTTGAGATGTCCAAAGTGGCTTTTGTTTTGACTCTTCTGACCGGCAAGGCCAGAGACTGGGGAACCTCCGTCTGGGAGACCAAAGCTCCCTGTTGTGCTTCTTTTAAAGATTTCCGCCAGGAGATGGAGAGACTGTTTGACCGCTCTGCAAGAGGTCAGGAAGCGGCTGACCAGCTAGCACGGCTCCGTCAGGCGGGTCGCTCAGTGACGGACTATGCCATTCATTTTAAGACTCTTGCAGCGACCTGCGACTGGAATGAGGGGGCCTGTCGAGCTATGTTCCGTGCTGGGCTAGAGGATGACATCCAGGATGAGCTGGCCACTCAGGACCTGCCACGTGACTTTGACGATCTGGTTAACATGGCGTTGCGCATCGAGGGTCGCCTTCACCGCCGTCGTCAGCGCCTGGCAGTTCGTGCACCCTGGAGGACTGAGGAGTCGTCATCTGTCTCCCCCACAGAAACCACTGAGCCTGAGCCTATGCAGGTGGGGCGCCTTCGGCTCACTCCTCAACAAAAGCAGCAACGCCTCGCCCTAGGACTATGTCTGTATTGCGGCAAATCAGGTCACTTCGCAGTGGGCTGTCCACTAAAAGTCAAGGCTCACCAGTAAAGAGGGGGATCCTGGTGAGCGCTACCCCTTTATTACATCCCCCCTCCTCTCGCACTCTCCTTCCTGTCTCTATTCAGTTTGGTGGTGTCCTTAACTCCTGTACAGCACTGGTTGACTCGGGAGCTGAGGGCAACTTTATGGACCTCTCTCTAGCCACCCGTTGGGGAATTCCTTCCATTCCTCTTCCCAAACCTATTCCTGCCCGTTCATTGAATGGCACTTTAATAACCACTGTCTCATATGCCACTCCCCCTGTTAATCTTATAGTCTCGGGCAATCACCGGGAGGTGACCACGCTGTACCTTCTTGAATCCCCGAGTGCTCCCATAGTTCTGGGGCACCCGTGGTTGGTGCAACATGGCCCTCACGTGGATTGGTCCAACAACTCTGTCCTGTCTTGGAGTAAGTTTTGTCTTGCGTCTTGTCTGGGTGCTGCCTCTTTTCCTGTGTCTGTGTGTCCTGTCTTGCAGGTGGAGGCTGCTGATTTGAAGGGGGTCCCGGTGGAGTACCACGACCTGTGCCAGGTGTTTAGTAAGTCCCGGGCCACCTCCTTACCTCCACATCGCCCTTATGACTGTGCCATCGAGCTCCTCCCAGGCACTTCTCCGCCCAAGGGTCACTTGTTTTCCCTTTCAGGCCCTGAAAGAGAGGCCATGGACAAATATATTAATGAATCCCTCAAAGCCGGTCTCATCCGACCCTCTTCATCTCCTGCAGGTGCTGGGTTCTTCTTTGTCAAGAAGAAGGACGGCTCCTTGCGTCCTTGTATAGATTATCGAGGCCTGAATGACATCACTATTAAAAACAGGTACCCCTTGCCTCTAATGTCATCTGCCTTTGAGTTATTGCAGGGAGCCAAGGTCTTCACCAAGCTAGACCTTCGGAATGCCTATCACCTTATTCGCATACGTGAGGGGGATGAGTGGAAGACAGCTTTCAACACACCTACGGGACACTTTGAGTACCGGGTCCTACCATTCGGTCTGACCAATGCCCCAGCTGTCTTCCAGGCCCTGGTTAATGACGTGTTGAGAGACATGGTGAATCGCTTTGTCTTCGTGTATCTTGATGATATCTTGATATTCTCCCCATCTCTGCAGGTACACACTCAGCATGTTCGCCAGGTGTTACAACGGCTGCTGGAGAACCAGCTCTATGTTAAGGCGGAGAAGTGCGTCTTCCATGCCCAGTCGGTTCCGTTCCTGGGGTTCGTTGTTTCTGCGGGGGAGATCAAAGCCGACCCCTGTAAGGTAAGGGCCGTTGCCGAGTGGCCAGCTCCTGACTCTCGTAAAGCTCTGCAGCGGTTCCTGGGGTTTGCCAACTTCTATCGGCGGTTCATCCGGAACTTTGGTCAGATTGCTGCACCTTTAACGGCACTCACCTCTCCCAAGGTACCGTTCAAGTGGAATACTGGGGCACAGGAGGCCTTTGATAGATTAAAGTCCCGTTTTATCTCTGCTCCTGTCTTGTCTATTCCAGACCCTGAACGGCAATTCATTGTTGAGGTGGATGCCTCCGATGTCGGAGTGGGCGCGGTCCTATCTCAGCGGTCGCACGAGGATGGAAAGGTGCACCCCTGCGCCTTCTTCTCCCACCGCCTGAGTCCCCCAGAACGGAATTACGACATAGGTAATCGGGAGTTGTTGGCGGTCAGGCTGGCTTTGGGGGAGTGGCGTCACTGGTTGGAGGGCGCGGCTCAGCCCTTCCTGGTCTGGACGGATCACAAGAACCTCGAGTATGTCCGTTCGGCCAGGAGGCTGACCTCTCGACAGGCTCGCTGGGCCCTCTTCTTTGGCCGGTTCAATTTCTCACTGTCTTACAGGCCCGGGTCAAAGAATGTTAAGCCCGATGCTCTTTCTCGTCTCTTCGAGGCTCCTGGGGGAGGGGAGTCAGCAGACACTATCTTGCCCAAAGGGGTGGTGGTGGCATCCCTCTCTTGGGACATCGAGAGACGAGTAGAGGAGGCCCTACTTAAGGGGCCTGTGCCGAAGGGGTGCCCAGCGGGTAATCTGTTTGTTCCCACCAAGTTGCGCTCTGAAGTCATCCAGTGGGGTCACTCATCCAGGCTAGTCTGTCATCCAGGAGTCCGGAGGTCGCTGGCTGCCATCCGTCAGCGATTCTGGTGGCCATCCATGGCCAAGGATGTCAGGCAGTTCGTGGCTGCCTGCTCGGTGTGCGCTCAGAACAAGACTTCCAACGCGCCTCCCGTTGGTCTGCTCCACCCATTGCCCATCCCTTCCCGCCCCTGGTCACATTTGGCCCTTGATTTTGTCACTGGCCTTCCGGAATCCAAGGGTAACACCGTCATTCTTACGGTGGTGGACCGTTTCTCTAAGGCGGCCCATTTCATTCCCCTTCCCAAGCTCCCCTCAGCCAAAGAGACTGCTCAGGTGATGGTTGATCATGTATTCCGGATTCATGGTCTTCCGGTCAACGTGGTCTCTGATAGGGGTCCCCAGTTTGTCTCTCGGTTTTGGAAGGAATTCTGTCGGCAGATCGGGGCCTCTACGAGTCTGTCTTCAGGATTCCATCCCCAGACCAACGGGCAGTCCGAGCGGGCAAACCAGGATTTGGAACGTTCTCTTCGCTGCCTGGCATCCCACAATCCCGGCTCCTGGTGTCAACAGCTGTCCTGGGTAGAATACGCCCATAACTCCCTTCCTGTTTCTGCCACAGGTATGTCCCCATTCCAGTGTTCTGTCGGTTATCAACCTCCCTTGTTTCCCACACAGGAACCCGAGGCTGCGGTCCCGTCTGCTTTGGCCTTTGTCCGACGGTGTCGCCGCACCTGGAAGAGGGCCAAGGCGGCCTTGGCCCAGGCTAATAGGCGGACTAAAGCAGCGGCCGACCGTCACCGAACTCCTGCTCCCCGCTATGTGTGTGGTCAAAGGGTATGGCTCTCTACCAAGGACCTGCCTCTCAGGGTAGCCTCACGCAAGTTGGCACCCAGGTTCATTGGCCCATACCGGATCACGAAGGTCCTGAGTCCGGCGGCGGTGCAGCTCAAGCTCCCTAACACGCTTGGTCGGGTGCACCCTGTTTTCAATGTTTCCAGGGTTAAACCTGTGTTCTATTCCCCTCTTGTTCCATCTGCCCCAACCCCCCCTCCCCCCCGTCTAGTGGATGGCTCCCCGGTCTATACGGTGCGGAGGTTGCTAGATGTCCGACGTAGGGGTCGGGGCTTTCAATATCTTGTGGACTGGGAGGGCTATGGCCCAGAGGAGAGGAGCTGGGTTCCGGCCCGGGACATCTTGGATCGGACACTTGTCGAGGACTTCTACCGGCGACGAGGTGAGCCCCTTCCTGCGGCGCCTGGTGGCGTCCGTCGGAGGGGGGGTACTGTCATGTCCACTGTCTGATCACCCCGTTCTTGTGTGTGTGTGTGTGTGTGTGTTTCTGTATATGTCTGCATTTCGTGCGCACATGGTGTTTTGTTTTGGTTTTGATCGCTCGTCTTGCACCTATCTTTGGCGTTCCTCCCTCCCCCTCATTATCACAGTTTCCGTTTCTAATGGTTTGCCCTTGCTCACCTGAATTCAATGTCTGTTCATCTCTTGCTCTATTTATTCCCGTCTGTCGCGCCTATCGGTGCCAGATCGTTGTTCGGCAACAATCCCCGTGTATCCACTTTGTCTGATCCTGTCAAGCCGTGTTCTGTCGTGCCTCTGTTTGCTGCTATTGGTTTGTTTTGTTTTTCTTTTTCCCCCCTCCCTCATTTCCTAGACCGGGCACCGGCATTTCCCAGAAGAGTTTTTGCACGGTCGCTGGCTCGCTCGTGGCTTCCTCCCCTCTCCGCTATCATCGCGGCCGCGCCGTTGAGCGCCCCCTGCCGGGTGTTTTTGCAAGGACATTTGAAGTCTCTTTTTCTGTTGGACATTTTTCCTAATTTCCCGGCCTGTTTTTGTTCATTGGAGGAAGTTTTTTCTTTTGAAGTTTTTGAATAAATTGGTCCTGCACCGTAACCTGCATCTGTGTCCAGTTGTGTTCCTGACAAATAGGGCATTATCAATGTGTTAGATAAAGGTTTCCTTTATAAATACAAGTTAAAAGTTTATATTGCATTTTCTGATTTAATCAAAAAGTTAAAACTTTAAAATATATATATTATTTTTATCATGACATTGTTAAAATTATATAATAAAGCCTAAAACCTTCTGTGATTTTCGAGGTGATTAAGCAGCACAAATGTTTTATATTAAGAAGAGTTTTACATATATATATATATATATATATATATATATATATATATATATATATATATATATATATTATATAATTATAATAATATTTAACAATATTACTGTTTTTACAGTATTTTTAAATCATATAATTGGAAGCATAAGAGAGTTCTTAAAAAAAATTATATCAATCCAAAAGATTAGAAAGTTATGGTATGAATATGTTGAACCTCATAAGAGGCATCTCCGTGAGCTGTAAGTGTTAGCTGGTGCTGCAGGGATGATCGCAGTCCTAAAACTGCCTCTCTTCATTAGCAGACAGGCTGTGCAGAGAGCTTTAATGGACTTGCAAAGCGCTGCTAAGTAAAATGCCTTTATGAGCACAAGTACAAATGGTATGTTGATGGCAAACTCCCTCTGTAAAAGAAAAAGCAAATTAGGAAAGTGCTGCGCTTGCATTTTATACATTGCATTGCCATTGCTTTGAGTGCTTTGTAAATTGTGTTCTAGTGATGATCTAGGTTAGGACATTTTTTTTTTTTTGCATTGACCTGAAAAAGTAGTCTGTCAACTGCTGAAAAATAGCAGACACTTCAGACAGAGTGCTGTTGTATTTCTCCACACTGCATTATTTACTGTAATGCACCAATACATCCACACTACTTTCAGTCCCCCCGTCCCCACACAAAAACATACTAAAGACATCTTTCAAATGCATTTTTGATTTTACAGCCCATTCTATGTGCTCATTTGAAAGTTGGGTGGTACCACAAATATCTTTCAATGGCACTTTATATTGTTGAATCCTTTGCTTATAGTATGGTAATTTTACAACTGAACTGTAAGGCAGGAGAATTGTCAAGTGAGCTTGTAGTGCCGTTAAACCGCTCACAGGACTTAGAGCACCAGAATCACATATCAAAATTGTGACTTCCTCCTGTGAACACAGTTTTAAGTACTAAAATAAGTACATTTTTAATAACTCTAAATTAAGACTTTGGCTCTTGAAGGGCACTGTTTTGTCATGACAGACTACCATACATTACAACACAGTTTGATGTGTTGGTTGTGACATTTAGCTTTTACAAACAGAGCTTTTAGAATTGTATTATTGTTCTCTCTGTAGAAAAGGCCTGAAAACTTTTTAGTTTTTAAACTATTTTAATCAGGCTTGTCAAAAGTTCTTCACACATTGATGCCCTCAAAAACACCACAGATTACATACTTTCAAATAAACTGAGTAAGATAATCATAAAGGCAAATAGAGTGCTGCAGCAGTTTAGGATTTTTACACATTTGGTTCAATATGATAATCTTCACAAATGAAAACAACCTTAAGCCTACAGTAAATGCAAGTTTAAAGCTAAACATAGACTATATACAAACTATTTCAACAATATCACCAATTAGCTTCCATCAGCTAGTCCAGTCTTTATTTAAAAGAAAAATAGATTCACATTCGGTAAACAGAATGTGAATATATTTTGACCTTGTGTTACGAGATCTCATTTCAGGCATTCACGAAAATGTGTCATTGATGCAGCACTCTATTAACAAAGTGTTATAAGAATCATGGTCTAGGAAAGTGAAAACTGACACCAAAAAGTATCAATTAATTTAAAAAATAAAACATATGGATAAATGGAATGTTAGGAGAAACAACTGAGACAAAGCTAAAAAGTCATTGAAACAAAACTGAAAAATTAAGTCTACTGAGTTATGAAAGAGCAACCTCTGAGCTATACTGTTTTCCTATTTTGTACACGATTCTTAAAAATGCTCAGAAAGCAGCTTACTCGTGTGTGAAATTTGACATTAAGAATATTTCATGTTTGTCTGTTCTGCAAACCCAAGGGGCAGCAAATATGCAGTGTTTAATTTTGCTCTTTTGGAAGTGCAAGGCAGACTGGAAATCAGCTCATAACACTATTTGAAGCTTATCTGAATATGCATTAATCCAATTGCAAAATATGACTCAGCTGAACGATGCTATGTGGCTAGTTTGAGGACGTCAGTGGGGCTAATGAGTAGAACCAATTCAAATTATGATACGGAGGATTTCAAATTGACTAGATTTCGACAGTAAAATCATGTTTTCCAGTTAAGTGTCAAGTAACAAAATATTACAACATAAACAAAACAACATACAAAACGTACACACACACACACAGATATACTGGTTACAGGTTGTGTGTATGCATATATAGATACACACACACACACACACACACAACCTGTAACGGAAGGTTTTTAAAACATTGATGAGTAGTTTATACTTTAGATACATAAAGTGTTGTAAATGCCTTGAATACACCTACAGATCATTTGTAAGTAATACAAATATACAATGTTATGTAACACATTTACAAGTGATGAGTAGTTTAAACTTTAGATTAGGGGATGCAGAAAGCTTTGTAAAAGATTTATTCATACTTTTGCACAACAGGTTTTGAATACTTTGTAGTGTGTACTGCAGTGTAAAGGCTGACTGATGAGGGTGTAAACAGATGTCTTCTTCTGACGCACATGTTGTATTTTAACGCTGTGCACTTGAGTGGAAGGTAAAACCGGTTCACATTATCACTGGATCCAGCACAACCCTCTAGAATCCCCTGACTGTAAGTCATTTACACATTTATTCATTTGACAGCAAATAATTTATTATTCTTAAAAAAAAAAAAAAACAACAGACCAGTTTACAACTTTTACGAAACAAATAGTAATTATATAGGCTACTGATTATTTACTAATGGTTAACAAATGTCTATAGACATAATAGTACAATGTTGATATTTCAATGATTTATAAGTTATTCATAATATATTAAGTAGCAACCTAACTAGTTACCTAACCTTAACCATTTACTAAGGATTTGTTTATTTCATGATGCAATTTTTTTAAGATAATTTGCGTCAGATTTGTAAAGTTAATTTACAAAACAGAGATAAAAAACTAACATAAGCACTTAATCATTTATGAATAGTCATGTTAACTAATAACTTATAAATGACTTGTAAATGATTGAACAAAACATACACAAATTGTTAGCATATCACTTATTATTGGCTTATGAATGTTTTGTAAATTATTATTTCATCGTTTACTAATCACTTATTAATGACTTACAACTGAACATGACTATAAAATGTTACCTCCTAACTTGACATGTAAAACAATTATGTAAATGCAAACAATCTTGTGTTTTATTAACAATGTAATCAATATTGGGCTTAAAAGTAATTGTAGTGTCAATCCAAAAACCAAGATATTTAAACAAATCAACAGCTCAAGAAGTAAACCATCATCTAGTATTATTCAAATCAAAAGAAAAGACTGACACTGTTTCTTGTAGTCAATACACTTTCTCAAGATCAGTCAATGTCAATAAATTATGACTCATGATGTAGCTACTCTTTATTATTATATTATTTTTATTATTTATTTTATTTGATCTAAACGAATGATAAGGTGCCTAACCTTTTTCTTTCTTTCATTCTTTTAATCTATAATTTTTAGCATTACTCACTCAAAACCATCAAAGAGAGAAGTGACCAGGGGGGGCAGAAGTGGCACTCGTTTGTCAGTCCCAGCAATCCTCATGGCAATCCCCAAAGGGCTTTAACAGCCTCACTCTTGCCACTACTGCTGTCATGTGATGAGTCGGCCTCTGTCTGTGTCAGCCATGGTTGAAAGAAAGCTCAGATTCACTCACATATACATCACCATGCAAAGAGTCAAAGCTCTCCCTTTGATCCTTTGCAGAGACGAGGAATGTACATTTCAGGTGAGCCAACACTTTCCAGTAATTTTATTTTTTTAAGGTAAATAATGTTGCTGGAAGGAATCTAATGTCTACCATGTGTATGTGTACTACATTTAGACTTGGGTTTATATTAAAATTAAGGTAATGTGGTAATTTTTACAGTTTGTTCAGTTCCCTCTGAATTATTTTATTTACATAAAA